>NC_059084.1:46653575-46776075 GCF_020497125.1 Mauremys mutica
ACCTGTCCTAGACCCAGCACCTTCCTTCTCCATTCTTGCTGCCTCTCTGGTTTTCTAGCTCCTCAGGAAGTGAGGTTTCTGCAACTGCAGTACTCTGACCCCCCCCCCCCCCCGCGACCAGATCTTGCATCCAGATAGCAAAGGATCATGGGAGCCAGTGTTCACTTCAAAACTGAGTGGCATGGATCTAGAGTGGTCTAGGTTCTAGACTGATATCCTGGTCTCTCAAAACTCTTAGCTGGAGCAGACAGAATTCTAGATCTCTGCTGAATATGGTCTCAAAGAGCGCACCGAGAGGTCTAGACCCAAGCAATATTCTAAGTGTCTCGGTCTAGACCCCTGATTCTAAAATGCTTGGTTACTGTGGCGAAGAGAGCTCATGACCAGAGGCAATGACACACCCCTGGGGAGAGCAAGGTTCTAGATCACCTCAGATTTCTGGGTCTCTCACACCCTTCCAGAGCAAATTCCAGATTGGGGCAGCATGTTCTAGACCAATCCAAGTGCTATGTTTTCTAGATTCCAGACCACTCATTCTAGAATCCCACTCCAGAACATGCTGTTCTAGATCCCAGGGTTCTAGAGTCCAGTCAGCCACCTGCTCCAGATGCAGAGGGCAAAGCTTGCTCCAGCCACAGGAAGGGGGAAGGATGCAGGTAGTACTGAGCAGACCCAGAGATGCAAACCTGTCAGCAGCCCTGCCATTGGCTGACACCCCCTCTGCAGTCAGCCAATCAAAGGCACCCATTTCCACCTCACTGGTGGCTTGGGTTCTGAAGACGCCTCATGCCCACTGGCTGAATGCTGAGGGGAGTCCCAGGCAATCAGATGTGCCCAGTGCCCCCCGCCCCCCGGCTGAAAAGAACCAGGGTCCCTGGGCACTGACACTAGTGTGGGCCCCACCCCACACTCACCCTCCAGTTCGGCTGCCTCTCGCGCCTCCCTCTGCAGCCGCTGCTGCAGCAGCTCATGCTGCTTCTCCAGGTATTGCTTGATGAAGCTGTTCTGGCTCATTTCCTCACCGATCTGCAGGGAGATGAGAGGGTGAGGGGGCAGGATGCCTGGGTTCCATCCCTTGCTCTGCAGGGGGAGGGGGGATGGTGGTTAGAGTGGGGGTGGGGCTGGGAGCCAGGATTCCTGGGTTCCATCCCTGGCTCTGGGGGGAAGAGGGGGCTAGTGGTTAGAACAGGGGGGCTAGGAGTCAGGACTCCTGGGTTCTCTCCTTGCTCTGGGAAGGCAATGGGCTCTAGTGGTTGGGGGCGGGGGGTGGGAGCCAGGACTCCTGGGTTCTCTCCCTGGGTCTGGGAGGGGATTGGGAGAGGGGGGCTGGGAGCCAGGACTCCTGGGCTCTCTCCTGGCTCTGGGAAGGCAGTGGGCTCTAGTGGTTGGGGGCGGGGAGTGGGAGCCAGGACTCCTGGGTTCTCTCCCCGGCTCTGGGAGGGGATTAGGAGAGGGGGGCTGGGAGCCAGGACTCCTGGGCTCTCTCCTGGCTCTGGGAAGGCAGTGGACTCTAGTGGTTAGAGGCAGGGCTAGAAGAGGGAACAGCCCCCCCCCGCCCTCACTGTGGGCTGGCGGTGGCTGGGGCTATGGAAGAGCTGCCAGCACTTGTGCTCAGACACCCCCCCCCCGGTGCTCGTGACGGGGTCTCACCTGGGAGTTGGGCTGGAAGGTGGCGTGCAGGGTTGAGTGCTTCTGGAGGTTCTCGAGCATCAGGGCCTGGGGCGGAGAGACACCGAGCTCAGAGATGGATCCCTGCTGCTGAGGGGGCCCCCAGCACTGGCCCCCCAGCCCAGCCTCCACTCCCCAGCTCCTCCAAGCCCTCCTGTCCCGACCCTACAGACAGGGCCTGCCCCCGCCCAGCTGAGCCCAACCCTCACACGCGTGACCCCACACAACCATCCACGTGCTCTCCTTTAACCCATCCACAACCTAACTCCCTCAATGGACCGCCTCTGCAGCCCAACCCCAAACCCTCTGCCCACCCTTCCAAAGCCACATCCCCCCGCCTCCAGCCTTCATCCGTGACTTGACCCAAGCCAGCTACGCCCGCCCTGATGACCACCTTCCCACCCAATGTCCATTCGCAGCCCCTCCAACCCAGCAGTCATCCCACCAAGGCTACATTCAAGGCCTGACTCAACCCTACCCACACAATATCTACTCTGTAACCCACCACACAACCCAAGACCCCCCAGTCAACTTTCTCAACACGACGCCCATGGGCTGAGCAACTCAGCGTTTGCCATCCAACCCACGTGACCCTCCACCAGCTGCAGACCTAGCTAGACAGCCCTGAAAATCCACCATTGCACCAGACTCCCAACAGCCTCTGGACCTTCCCAGTACATCCGCCATCCAAACCAACTCCACCACGACACAACACCTGTCAGCCATGCTCAGCCTGCCACATCCCCATCCATCACACTCAACAGCCACCTTTCAACTCACCCACCCAGCTTCATCCCATCTCAATCCATCTGCCGCCCTGTCCACAGCTGCCATGTGATTAACCCAACAGAACAACTCAAAAGTGGCTATCCACGGCGTGCTGTTACAGACTGGATTCAAAGCCCACTATTATCAGTGAGATGAAAAGCTGCCCTTGGCTCAGGCTTAGCACAAGTAACCGTAGGAGCTCCAAGGCACACCCAAGGCCACTCAAGAATACAAACAACTCAGACACAAAGGTTCTCACCGAGTATTGTTTTCGGGCTAAGGGTACGTGTGTGTCAGAGTGTGAGAGGACTAGACTCAGCACAAGCGAGAGAGAGACACATGGACACAGAGAGAAAGCCAAGCAGGCAGATTGGAAGCACAGTAACGTGGCCTGATGAGAAAACTAAAGGCAAAAGCTTTTTGGGCACATAACTGGCTGGAAGGCAAGCCCGGGACAGCAAGCAAAGGAATCATCTGCTGGTGCTGGATTCCTCCTGCATGCAGAAAAACGAGACGATGTATGTTCTTTGTAAGCAAATAAAACTGCAGTAGACAAAAAGCCAGATTCCATCGCCAATTTCTACTCCCAGCTGGAAAAACCCCAGGGCACTGGACTAGTCACTCGACCCAAATGAGGTGAGTATACGTAACCTAATGTTCTGAACACGATCACCACCCAATCCAATTCCACCGCACAAATCAACTACAACCCAGCCCAACATCAGCTGTCCGACCCAACCACTACGGCCCAAGAAAATTCCACTGCACAACTCAACGAGAATCCTGCCCAACCCAACCTCCACCACCCAATCCAATTCCATCGCCCAACTCAACTAGAAACCAGCCCAACACAGGCCGTCCAACCCAACCACCACCGCCAAATCCAATTCCACTGCCCAACTCAACTAGAACCCAGCCCAACACAGGCTGTCCAACTAACCACCATGGCCCAATCCAATTCCACTGCCCAACTCAACTAGAAACCCGCCCAACACAGGCCGTCCAACCCAACCACCACCGCCCAATCCAATTCCACCGCCCAACTCAACTACAAACCAGCCCAACACAGGCTGTCCAACTAACCACCATGGCCCAATCCAATTCCACTGCCCAACTCAACTAGAAACCCGCCCAACACAGGCCGTCCAACCCAACCACCACCGCCCAATCCAATTCCACCGCCCAACTCAACTACAAACCAGCCCAACACAGGCCGTCCAACCCAACCACCACCGCCCAATCCAATTCCACCGCCCAACTCAACTAGAACCCAGCCCAACACAGGCTGTCCAACTAACCACCATGGCTCAATCCAATTCCACTGCCCAACTCAACTACAACCCAACCCAACATTGCATGCCAAACTTCACCATCACCACCAAATCAAATTCCACCACCCAACATCGGCTGTCCAACACAAACACCACCGCCCAATCCAATTCCACTGCCCAACTCAACTACAAACCAGACCAACGTCGGCTGCCCAACACAACCACCACCGCCCAATCCAATTCCACCGCCCAACTCAACTACAAACCAGCCCAACACAGGCTGTCCAACTAACCACCACCGCCCAATCCAATTCCACTGCCCAACTCAACTAGAACCCAGCCCAACAATGGATGCCCAGCTAAACCACCACCACCCAATCCAATTCCAGTGCCCAACTCAGCTACAACCCAGCCCAATCCAACCACTGTTGCCCAATCCAATTCCATGGCCCAATTCAACTAGAACCCAACCCAATGTCATCTGTCCAATGCAACCACCACGGCCCAACTCAACTAGAACCCAGCCCAACTAGAACCCGCCCAATCCAGTTCAATTGCACAACTCAACTAGAACCCAGCCCAAGACTGGCTGCCCAACTAAACCACCACCACCCAATCCAATTCTACCGCACAACTCAACTACAACCCAACCCAACCCAACGTCAGCTGTCGAACACAACCACCACCACCCAATCCAATACTACCGCACAACTCAACTACAACCCAACCCAACGTCAGCTGTCGAACACAACCACCACCACCCAATCCAGTTCCACTGCACAACTCTAGTAGAATCTGACCCAACACTGGCTGCCCAATCCAACCACCACCGCCCAATCCAATTCCACCGCCCAACTCAACTACAAACCAGCCCAACATTGGAGGCCCAACCCAACCACCACCACCCAATCTAGTTCCATCACACAACTCAACTACAACCCAGCCCAACACTGGCTGTCCAACCCAACCACCACCGCCCAATCCAATTCCACCGCCCAACTCAAGTACAAACCAGCCCAACCCAACCACCACCACCCAATCCAATTCTACCGCCCAACTCAACTACAACCCAGCCCAATGATGGCTGCCCAACCCAACCACCACTGCCCAATACAATTCACTACGCAGCGTAACTAAAACCCAACCCAATGTTGGCTGTCCAACTCAACCACTGCCACCCAGTTGAATTCCTTCGCAAAACTCAACTACAACTGAAGCAAACAACTGCCACCCAATCTAATTCTACTTTGTAACTCAACGACCTAATTCAGTGTAGATTGCCGAACTCAACATCTGCGATACAACCCACTCCCTCCATACTACTCGGCAACTCAACCCAATGTTGACTGTCCAACACAACAGCTGCCATCCAACCTATTCCACCATGTATCTCAGACACATCCAATCCAATCATGTAATTCAACAATAATCCAACATCCAGTGCTAGCACATTCGCTCTCCAACCAAACCAACTGTGTCCCTGAACCACAACTCCACCAACCATGAACTGTCCAACACAACATCCACATGAAGCCCTGCCCCCCACATTGGTGGCAGAAGTGGGATTTCCCCAAGCCTCAACCACCCTGAATTTGTGGTGGGAAGAGGATCCCCCCAAGCCTCACCTCTGTGGTTTGTGGTAGCAAGGGGATCCCCCAAACCCCACTCTCTATTGGAGTCAGCATTGAGATCTCCCCAAACCCTGCCCCCATTGATGGGGGAAGTGGGATTCCCGAAGCCAGCGCCGCCCCCCCATTGGTGGTAGCAATGGGATCTCCCCAAGCCCCGCCCCCCTCTGCTGGTGGCAGTGAGTTCTCCTCAAGCCCTACTGCTGGCGGCAGTGGGATCTCCCCAAGACCCACCCCCCATTGGTGGTGGCAGTGGGGTCTCCCCAAGACCCAACCCCAGTTGGCGGGGGCAGGGAGATCTCCTCAAGCCCTGACCCTATTGGTGGCAGAAGGGGGGTCACCTGAAGCCCCACCCCCGTTGGTGGTGGCAGTGGGATCTCCCCAAGACCCGCCCCCCATTGGTGGTGGAAATGGGATCTCCTCAAGTCCCTCCCCCGTTGGTTGGAGCTGTGGGATCTCCCCAAGCCCCGCCCCCATGGGTGGTGGCAGTGGGATCTCCCCAAGCCCATGGGTGGTGGCAGTGGGACCTCCGCAAGCCCCGCCCCCTTGGGTGGTGGCAGTGGGATCTCCCCAAGCCCCGCCCCCTTGGGTGGTGGCAGTGGGATCTCCCCAAGTCCCGCTCCCCGTTGGTGGTGGCAGTGGGATCTCCCCAAGCCCATGGGTGGTGGCAGTGGGACCTCCCCAAGCCCCGCCCCCTTGGGTGGTGGCAGTGGGATCTCCCCAAGCCCCGCCCCCTTGGGTGGTGGCAGTGGGATCTCCCCAAGCCCCGCCCCCTTGGGTGGTGGCAGTGGGATCTCCCCAAGCCCCGCTCCCCGTTGGTGGTGGCAGTGGGATCTCCTCAAGCCCCGCCCCCGTTGGTGGTGGCAGTGGGATCTCCCCAAGCCCATGGGTGGTGGCAGTGGGATCTCCCCAAGCCCCGCCCCCTTGGGTGGTGGCAGTGGGATCTCCCCAAGCCCCGCCCCCTTGGGTGGTGGCAGTGGGATCTCCCCAAGCCCCGCTCCCCGTTGGTGGTGGCAGTGGGATCTCCTCAAGCCCCGCCCCCGTTGGTGGCAGTAGTGGGGTCTCAAGCCCCGCCCCCCGTTGGAGGGGGCAGTGCGGTCTCCCCAAGCCCCGCCCCCCGCTGGCGGGGGCAGTGCGGTCTCCCCAAGCCCCGCCCCCCGCTGCTGGCGGCAGTTGGCTCTATCCCGGCCTCCCCCCACCCCTGCGCCCCCCGGGCTCCCCCTTTCCCCGCCCCCCGCCCGTGCGAGGGTGGGATCCCCGCGCATGCGTGCTGGCTCCCCGCGGGGCCCCGGGCCCTGTGCCGGGCGGGAAGCGGGGGTCCCGCCGCGCATGCGCGCTGCGCCCCGCGCCTCACCCCGCGGAGCCGCTTGATGAGCGCGCTCTTCTGGCCGCTCTTGGCCAGGCCGCGCTGCTGCAGGGCCGCCTTCAGGTCGGCGACCCGCAGCGCCTGCAGCGGCCTCCCGTCCAGAGTCACCTCCTCCCCGTCCGCCATCTTGTGTGGCGCCGCTGCCGGCCTCCTCCCTCGCCCGGTCCGGGCCCGCTCGGCAACTTCCGGCCACACCTCGGCTCTTTCCGGAGACGCTCGGCCGCCGCCAGGCCGCCTCTCGCGCACCTTCGGCTCTTTCCGGAGACGCTCGGCAGCCTTCGCCCACCTAGAAGTCCCCGCCTCGGCTCTTCGGGTCTTTCCGGCCTCGCTTCGGTCCGCGCCGGCGCCATCGCGCACCCGGAAGTGGGCTTCGGGACTTTCCGTCACTCCTCGGGAGCTTTCGGGTTGCGGCTCGGGACCCGGAAGTGAGATCCTGCAGCGCTCGGGTGCGTCCGTCCTTGCTCGGAAAATATCGGGCACGTTCGGCACCGACTCGGTTCCGTCACTGAGCATGCGCTGGACGGCGGCCGTTCGGACGCGCTCGGTTATTTCCGCCGCCAGCTGAAGGCGGGTCCGTGCGCTCGGGCCGCTCCGGAAACGCTCGTGTGCTTGCGGCCGGCACTCGCGGGCGGGGCCCCGGTGAAAACGAGGCTTGGCCGGGGGCTGCGCGTGTAGGCGCCTTTCGATCGCGGAACGGACCCGGGTGAGGACTGAGCTCTCCCCCGGCCGGGCTCTGTCCCGCTCCCGGCCCCAGGGGGCGGGGCTAGCTGCAGAGAAGGGGGCCTGTGCCCAGGGGGCGGGGCTATCAGCACAGGGGGCGGGGCTGTGCCCAGGGGGCGGGGCTATCAGCCCAGGGGCGGGGCTGTGCCCAGGGGGCGGTGCTATCAGCACAGGGGCGGGGCTGTGCCCAGGGGGCGGGGCTATCAGCACAGGGGCGGGGCTATCAGCACAGGGGCGGGGCTATCAGCACAGGGGCGGGGCTGTGCCCAGGGGGCGGGGCTATCAGCATAGGGGCGGGGCTATCAGCACAGGGGCAGGGCTGTGCCCAGGGGGCGGGGCTGTCAGCACAGGGGCGGGGCTGTGCCCAGGGGGCGGGGCTATCAGCACAGGGGCGGGGCTGTGCCCCGGGGGCGGGGCTATCAGCACAGGGTCGGGGCTATCAGCACAGGGTGGGGGCTGTGCCCAGGGGGCGGGGCTATCAGCACAGGGGCGGGGCTATCAGCACAGGGGCGGGGCTGTGCCCAGGGAGCAGGGCTATCAGCACAGGTTTGGGGCTGTGCCCAGGGGGCGGGGCTATCAGCACAGGGGGCGGGGCTAACAGCACAGGGGCGGGGCTGTGCCCAGGGGGCGGGGCTATCAGCACAGGGGCGGGGCTATCAGCACAGGGGCGGGGCTGTGCCCAGGGGGCGGGGCTATCAGCACAGGGGCGGGGCTGTGCCCCGGGGGCGGGGCTATCAGCACAGGGGCGGGGCTGTGCCCAGGGGGCGGGGCTATCAGCACAGGGGCGGGGCTATCAGCACAGGGGCGGGGCTGTGCCCCGGGGCGGGGCTATCAGCACAGGGGCGGGGCTGTGCCCCGGGGGCGGGGCTATCAGCACAGGGTCGGGGCTATCAGCACAGGTTTGGGGCTGTGCCCAGGGGGCGGGGCTATCAGCACAGGGGCGGGGCTATCAGCACAGGGGCGGGGCTGTGCCCCGGGGGCGGGGCTATCAGCACAGGGGCGGGGCTATCAGCACAGGTTTGGGGCTGTGCCCAGGGGGCGGGGCTATCACCACAGGGGCGGGGCTATCAGCACAGGGGCGGGGCTGTGCCCAGGGAGCAGGGCTATCAGCACAGGGGCGGGGCTGTGCCCAGGGGGCGGGGCTATCAGCACAGGGGCGGGGCTATCAGCACAGGGGCGGGGCTGTGCCCAGGGGGCGGGGCTATCAGCACAGGGGCGGGGCTGTGCCCCGGGGGCGGGGCTATCAGCACAGGGGCGGGGCTGTGCCCAGGGGGCGGGGCTATCAGCACAGGGGCGGGGCTGTGCCCAGGGGGCGGGGCTATCAGCACAGGGGCGGGGCTGTGCCCCGGGGGCGGGGCTATCAGCACAGGGGCGGGGCTGTGCCCCGGGGGCGGGGCTATCAGCACAGGGGCGGGGCTCTGACCCCGGCGCTGACCCCTCTCTCCCCAGATGGCGGAGCGCCCCCTGCCGGCGCGCGGGGTGGCCCAGGAGATGCGCTGTGTCCTGCACTGGTTCTCGGGCTGGGCGCCCCCCCAGCGCCAGCGCTTCCTACGGGACCTGGTGGCCAAGGCCGTGCCTGGCAAGCTGCGCCCCCTGCTGGAGGGGCTGGAGGGGCTGAGCCTCTCCGGGGCGCCCGCCCCGCCCCCCTCCCTCTTCCAGTGCCAGCTGCGCCTGTGGGACCAGTGGTTCCGCGGCTGGAGCGAGCCGGAGCGCAACCACTTCCTGGCCCGGCTGGAGCAGGTCGACCCGGACTTCGCCGCCCACTTCTACAGCCAGCTGGCGGCCACCGCCGGGCAGGACTAGGTGGGTGGGGGCTGCCCCCCGGCGCCGCGCCAGGGACCCCCTTCCCGGTCTGCACTGGGGGGTGAACCCCCCCATCTGCTCACCAGCCTCCATTCCACAGCAGTGGTTTACGTAGGACCTACTGTAAGTCGGCCTGTTGATGTGGGACCGCGAAGTCGGCAGCTGTGGGAAAGGCACAGGGACCCCGTGGCAAATCCCTCCCCGCTGTATCTCAGGATGCACATCGCATAGGACCTACAATAAGTGAGTCTGTTTATGTAGGGCCTACACATCATTGCATCAGCCAGCTGCCCCCGGCGACCCACTCCGTGCCAGCCTCCCTGCCAGTCACCACCGTGGCGTTTGTTGACATAGGCCCTACAATGCTTTCTACACCCCACCCGCAGCCTGAGCTACACCACCAGCCGTTTCTTCATGGGGACTTGTTTACGTAGGACCTACAGGCCTGTCCTGAGTGCCTGGAGCAGCCAGCGGAGGCCCGGGGACGGGGGTCACCAAGTTGTTTATAAACAGTGAATGGGTCCAAAAGCACCAACGCAGCACCCCCGAGTGGTCTGTTCACACGCTGCCATGGGTGGGGGCTGGGAGCTAGGACGCCTGGGTTCGCTCCCAGCTCGGGGGGAGGGGGGGGGGCTGGGAGCCAGGACTCCTGGGTTCGCTCCCAGCGTGAGGGGGGGGGGGGGCTGGGAGCCAGGACTCCTGGGTTCGCTGCCAGCCCGGGGGGGGGGGCTGGTGGTTAGAGCAGGGGGGGCTGGGAGCCAGGACTCCTGGGTTCGCTCCCAGCTCGGGGGGGGGGCTGGGAGCCAGGACTCCTGGGTTCGCTCCCAGCTCGGGGGGGGAGTGCAGCGGGTTTCCCTGCTGGGGGGGCAAAGGGGGAAGCGGTGTAGAGGGGGGTGCGCAGGGCGGGGGAGGGGATCTCCCAGCTCCGCCCTGCGGGTGGCGAGAGCCTGGCCGGGAGTTTCGCAAACCGGCCCCATGGAAACCCCGGGGGGGGGGGGTAACGGCCTGTTTCACAATTCGGTGCAATCTCCCCGGCTGGGGGGGGCCGGGCCCTGGCCCTCGCTGGGGGGATCTGGGGGACGGGGGGACATGGGGGACGCTCCACCCCTGGGGGACGGTGTCTCTGCCCCACCTCCCCCCCGGAAGCTCTGGAGGTTGAGACACCGACCGCGGGCTGAACCAACCGGCATTGCACAACACCGCGGCCGGGGGAGGGGAGACCGGCCAGAGCACAGGACCCAGGCGTCCGGGCCAGCGCCCCGCGGGCCCCCCATCGCTCCCAGGCCGGCAGAGAGAGCCTGGGACGGGGACCCAGGCGTCCGGGCCAGCGCCCCGCGGGTCCCCCATCGCTCCGAGGCCGGCAGAGAGAGCCTGGGACGGGACCCAGGCGTCCGGGCCCGCCCAGTGCAGTCCGGGCGGGGGCTGGGGGGCAGCGAGCCAGCCTGACTGGGATCCCCCCAGCTTTGGGGGTCCTCTGGTCAGGCCCCCCAATCTGTGCCCCTAACACGGGGGACCTCCCTGCATTTGGGACTGGACCAGGGTCACTGCCCGGTTCCAGGCCCGGCTGCGTCTCTGCCTCAGTTTCCCACAACACCCTGCAGGCCCCGTGTTCTTCCAACGGGGGGAGCAGCCTGGGCTTCTCCGACTCCCGCCTGCCCCTCCACGGCGGAGAAAGGTGACGGGGGGCGCTGGGCCCCCCATGGGCGACGCATCCTGTGCAGGTGACCCTGGGGGCCAGTGATCTGTGCCCCCCACTTCCCCACAGATCACAGGGAACCTGGGGGCGAGCGCTCGGAGCCCCCCCGATCACCAGGCCAGTGACCCCGGGCACCAGCGATCGGTGCCCCCCCATCACCGGGACGGTGACCCCGGGCACCAGCGATCGGTGCCCCCCCATCACCGGGACGGTGACCCCGGGCACCAGCGCTCGGAGCCCCCCCGATCACCAGGCCAGTGACCCCGGGCACCAGCGATCGGTGCCCCCCCATCACCGGGACGGTGACCCCGGGCACCAGCGCTCGGTGCCCCCCCCATCACCAGGCCGGTGACCCCGGGCACCAGCGCTCGGTGCCCCCCCCATCACCAGGCCAGTGACCCCGGGCACCAGCGCTCGGTGCCCCCCCCATCACCGGGCCGGTGACCCCGGGCTCCAGCGATCGGTGCCCCCCCCATCACCGGGCCGGTGACCCCGGGCTCCAGCGATCGGTGCCCCCCCCATCACCGGGCCGGTGACCCCGGGCTCCAGCGATCGGTGCCCCCCCCATCACCGGGCCAGTGACCCCGGGCACCAGCGCTCGGTGCCCCCCCATCACCGGGCCGGTGACCCCGGGCACCAGCGCTCGGTGCCCCCCCCATCACCAGGACGGTGACCCTGGGCTCCAGCGATCGGTGCCCCCCCATCACCGGGATGGTGACCCCGGGCACCAGCGCTCGGTGCCCCCCCATCACCGGGCCGGTGACCCCGGGCACCAGCGCTCGGTGCCCCCCCATCACCGGGACGGTGACCCCGGGCACCAGCGATCGGCTCCCCCATCACCGGGACGGTGACCCCGGGCACCAGCGCTCGGAGCCCCCCCATCACCGGGCCGGTGACCCCGGGCACCAGCGATCGGTGCCCCCCCATCACCGGGACGGTGACCCCGGGCACCAGCGCTCGGTGCCCCCCCATCACCGGGACGGTGACCCCGGGCACCAGCGATCGGTGCCCCCCCATCACCGGGACGGTGACCCCGGGCACCAGCGCTCGGTGCCCCCCCGTCACCGGGACGGTGACCCCGGGCACCAGTGATCGGCTCCCCCATCACCGGGACGTTGACCCCGGGCACCAGCGCTCGGTGACCCCCCATCACCGGGACGGTGACCCCGGGCACCAGTGATCGGCTCCCCCATCACCGGGACGGTGACCCCGGGCACCAGCGCTCGGTGACCCCCCATCACCGGGACGGTGACCCCGGGCACCAGCGCTCAGCTCCCCCTGCCCCGCCCCCCACAGATCAGCAGGGCCGGGCGTCTCAGCAGGTTTATTGGGGGTCACTCAGCTGCAGCCCCCCAGCCCCTTGCCCAGCACGGCGGCCTCGGGCACCTGGCGGAACAGGGCCCGGAGCGTGTCGAGCTCCTGGCTCAGCTGCGCCACCCGGCTCTGCAGCCGCTCGTTCTCCGCCGCCAGCTCCAGCACCCGCTGCTGCGTCTCCAGCACCCGCCGCTTGGCCTTGTCCCGGCTCTTGCGCACGGCGATGTTGTTCCGCTCCCGGCGCAGCCGGTACTCCAGGCTGTCCTTGTTCACCGCCTTCTTCCCCTTGCCCGGGCCCGGCGAGGCCAGCAGCGGGCTGCAGGGGGGGCCCTGGGGGGCAGAGAAACCGCCACGTGGGGCTGCGGGTCGGGAGGGAGGGGCACCGGGGGGCTGCAGGAGGGCAGCGGGAGGGCGCTGGGGGCTGCGGGTCGGGAGTGAGGGGCACTGTGGGGGGCTGCAGGAGGGCAGCGGGAGGGCGCTGGGGGCTGCGGGTCGGGAGTGAGGGGCACCGGGGGGCTGCAGGAGGGCAGCGGGAGGGCGCTGGGGGCTGCGGGTCGGGAGGGAGGGGCACCGGGGGGCTGCAGGAGGGCAGCGGGAGGGCGGTGGGGGCTGCGGGTCTGGAGGGAGGGGCACCGTGGGGGGCTGCAGGAGGGCAGGGGGAGGGCGCTGGGGGCTGCGGGTCGGGAGGGAGGGGCACCGGGGGGCTGCAGGAGGGCAGGGGGAGGGCGCTGGGGGGCTGCGAGTTGGGAGTGAGGGGCACCGGGGGGGCTGCAGGAGGGCAGGGGGAAGGCGCTGGGGGCTGCGGGTCGGGAGTGAGGGGCACCAGGGGGCTGCGGGAGGGCGCTGGGGGCTGCGGGTCGGGAGTGAGGGGCACCGGGGGGCTGCAGGAGGTCGATGGGGGCTGCGGGTCGGGAGTGAGGGGCACGGGGGGGGTGCAGGAGGGCGCTGGGGGCTGCGGGTCGGGAGTGAGGGGCACCGGGGGGCTGCAGGAGGGCGCTGGGGGCTGCGGGTCGGGAGTGAGGGGCACCAGGGGGGCTGCAGGAGGGCAGCGGGAGGGCGCTGGGGGCTGCGGGTCAGGAGTGAGGGGCACCGGGGGGCAGCAGGAGGGCAGCAGGAGGGCGCGGGGGGCTGCGGGTCGGGAGTGAGGGGCACCGTGGGGGGCTGCAGGGGGGCAGCGGGAGGGCGCTGGAGGCTGCGGGTCGGGAGTGAGGGGCACCGTGGGGGGCTGCAGGAGGGCAGCGGGAGGGCGCTGGGGGCTGCGGGTCGGGGGGGAGGGGCACCGGGGGGCGGCTGGAGGGCAGCGGGGAGGGCGCTGGAGGCTGCGGGTCGGGAGTGAGGGGCACCTGGGGGGCTGCAGGAGGGCAGGGGGAGGGCGCTGGGGGCTGCGGGTCGGGAGTGAGGGGCACCGGGGGGCTGCAGGAGGGTGCTGGGGGCTGCGGGTCGGGAGTGAGGGGCACCGGGGGGGGCTGCAGGAGGGCAGCGGGAGGGCGCTGGGGGCTGCGGGTCGGGAGTGAGGGGCACCGTGGGGGGCTGCAGGAGGGCAGCGGGAGGGCGCTGGGGGCTGCGGGTCGGGAGTGAGGGGCACCGTGGGGGGCTGCAGGAGGGCAGCGGGAGGGCGCTGGGGGCTGCGGGTCTGGAGTGAGGGGCACCGTGGGGGGCTGCAGGAGGGCAGCGGGAGGGCGCTGGGGGCTGCGGGTCTGGAGTGAGGGGCACCGTGGGGGGCTGCAGGAGGGCGCTGGGGGCTGCGGGTCGGGAGTGAGGGGCACCTTACCTTGAGCGTGCGCAGGGCTGGGCTGGCGCCCCCCGGTGGCAGGCTGACGGCCGTTTGCCCGCAATGCGCCACCTGGAAGGGCAGGGGGTTGTAGCTGGTGCGGCGCCCGGGCTCTGCCCCCCGCGGCTCCTCCTTCACCAGGGCGCCGTAGCCCTTATGGGGGCTCCCGTAGCCCCAGGGCTCCCCCTGCAGGTAGCCCGGGAAGGGGGAGCTCTTCGGCGCCCGCTGCGGGGGGCCCTGCAGAAGCTCCGACAGCAGCTGCTCATCGCCGATGTAGGCGGCCAGGTCGATGGAGGCCTCGTGCTCCCCGAGTGCCCCCAGCTCTGACGCCATGGGACGCGGGGGGGCCCGCTCGCAATCGTAGAACCCCCCCTGCGACATGGCGGCGCTGTCTCCCTCCGCTCGCGCCTCGCTCGCGCCTTCGCCTCTCGGCCCTTGCGCCTTCGCCTCTCTCCGTCCGCTCGCTCCTTCACGTCTTTCTCCCTCTGCTCGCGCCTCGCTCGCTCCTTCGCCTCTCTGCCTCCGCTCGCGCCTTCGCCTCTCTCTGTCCACTCGCTCCTTCACGTCTTTCTCCCTCCGCTCGCGCCTCGCTCGCGCCTTCGCCTCTCGGCCCTCGCGCCTTCGCCTCTCTCTGTCCACTCGCTCCTTCACGTCTTTCTCCCTCTGCTCGTGCCTCGCTCGCACCTTCGCCTCTCGGCCCTCGCGCCTTCGCCTCTCTCTGTCCACTCGCTCCTTCACGTCTTTCTCCCTCCGCTCGCGCCTCGCTCGCGCCTTCGCCTCTCGGCCCTCGCGCCTTCGCCTCTCTCCGTCCGCTCGCTCCTTCACGTCTTTCTCCCTCTGCTCGTGCCTCGCTCGCACCTTCGCCTCTCTCCCTCCGCTCGCGCCTTCGCCTCTCTCTGTCCACTCGCTCCTTCACGTCTTTCTCCCTCCGCTCGCGCCTCGCTCGCGCCTTCGCCTCTCGGCCCTCGCGCCTTCGCCTCTCTCTGTCCACTCGCTCCTTCACGTCTTTCTCCCTCTGCTCGTGCCTCGCTCGCACCTTCGCCTCTCGGCCCTCGCGCCTTCGCCTCTCTCTGTCCACTCGCTCCTTCACGTCTTTCTCCCTCCGCTCGCGCCTCGCTCGCGCCTTCGCCTCTCGGCCCTCGCGCCTTCGCCTCTCTCTGTCCACTCGCTCCTTCACGTCTTTCTCCCTCCGCTCGCGCCTCGCTCGCGCCTTCGCCTCTCGGCCCTCGCGCCTTCGCCTCTCTCTGTCCACTCGCTCCTTCACGTCTTTCTCCCTCCGCTCGCGCCTCGCTCGCGCCTTCGCCTCTCGGCCCTCGCGCCTTCGCCTCTCTCTGTCCACTCGCTCCTTCACGTCTTTCTCCCTCTGCTCACGCCTCGCTCGCGCCTTGGCCTCTCTCCGTCCGCTCGCGCCTCGCTCGCGCCTTCGCCTCTCTCCGTCCGCTCGCTCCTTCACGTCTTTCTCCCTCCGCTCGCGCCTCGCTCGCTCCTTCGCCTCTCTCCCTCCGCTCGCGCCTTCGCCTCTCTCCGTCCGCTCGCTCCTTCACGTCTTTCTCCCTCCGCTCGCTCCTTCGCCTCTCGGCCTTTGCTCACACCTCACTTGCGCCCTCACCTCTCTCCCTGCGCTCCCCACTCGCTCGCGCTCTCTCCCTGCGCTCCCCACTCGCTCGCGCTGCCTCTCTCCCTGCGCTCCCCACTCGCTCGCGCTGCCTCTCTCCCTGCGCTCCCCACTCGCTCGCGCTGCCTCTCTCCCTGCGCTCCCCACTCGCTCGCGCTGCCTCTCTCCCTGCGCTCCCCACTCGCTCGCGCTGCCTCTCTCCCTGCGCTCCCCACTCGCTCGCGCTCTCTCCCTGCGCTCCCCACTCGCTCGCGCTGCCTCTCTCCCTGCGCTCCCCACTCGCTCGCGCTCTCTCCCTGCGCTCCCCACTCGCTCGCGCTCTCTCCCTGCGCTCCCCACTCGCTCAAACCTCTTTGCCCTCAGTCACTTGCTCATTTCTTTCTCTCTCTTCTTCTCTCTCTCGTTCCTTCCTTCCTCACAGGCTGCGTCTGCCGCTTCTTCTTGCCTCTCTTCCCCTTTTTCACGCCGCTTCGTCCCTCCGGTTCTCTCTCCGCCGGCCCCTTTCTCCTGCTGTCGCTCCGGCCCCGGCCCCGGCCCCGGCCCCCCGCGCGTCGCTCTCCTCCCTCCGCCCGGGCTCCGTCCCGCTGCCCAGCTCCCCCCGCTCTGCCTGCTTCCCCCTGCGGCGCTCGGCCCCCCACCCCCACCCCCCCTTTCCTTCCTCTTTCCGACGGGCTCCCCCTGCCGACGGCCCCAGGGGACCCCACCCTGCAGCAGCCCCACAGAGGGGGCCCCCGGCCCTGCCCCCCGAGGGGACTGGGCTGATGGCAGGGGGCGTCTCCCCCCGATATCCGGGGGACCCCTGGGGGCCGTAGCACCAACCCCTCCCTCTGCCCCCCCTTTTCAACTAACACCCCAAGTTCACCTCACAGCCCCCAGCCCCGCCCCATGCCTCACAGGCCACGCCCACTGATTGGCTCCGCCCCCTGCTAACCCGGCCCTGCCGGTGCCCCTCACTCCCGACCCGCAGCCCCTGCCAGCCCAGCCCTGCCCCCCCCCGACCTGCCGGTGCCCCTCACTCCCGACCCGCAGCCCCTGCCAGCCCAGCCCTGCCCCCGCATCCTCCCGGTGCTCCTCACTCCCGACCCGCAGCTCCTGCCAGCCCAGCCCTCCCCCCCCCCCCTGCCGGTGCCCCTCACTCCCGACCCGCAGCCCCTGCCAGCCCAGCCCTGCCCCCCCATCCTCCCGGTGCCCCTCACTCCCGACCCGCAGCCCCTGCCAGCCCAGCCCTGCCCCCGCATCCTCCCGGTGCTCCTCACTCCCGACCCGCAGACCCTGCTAGCCCGGCCCTGCCCCCCCATCCTGCTGGTGCCCCTCACTCCCGACCGGCAGCCCCTGCCAGCCCGTCCCTGCCCCCGCATCCTCCCGGTGCCCCTCACTCCCGACCCACAGCCCCTGCCAGCCCAGCCCTGCCCCCGCATCCTCCCGGTGCCCCTCACTCCCGACCCGCAGCCCCTGCCAGCCCTGCCGGTGCCCCTCACTCCCGACCCGCAGCCCCTGCCAGCCCGGCCCTGCCCCCGTCGTCCTCCTGGTGCCCCTCACTCCCAACCCGCAGCCCCTGCTAACCCGGCCCTGCCGGTGCCCCTCATTCCCGACCCGCAGACCCTGCTAGCCCGGCCCTGGGCTTCCCACCCCCCGCCCCACACAATTGCCCTGGGCCCGGCCGGCCAGTGGGGCAGGCCTGGGGTGTCAGGGCCATCACTGGCCACAAGGTGGCACCATTCCATGAAAAATCGCGTCCCGGGTGCTGTGGGGAGGCCACTGGCTGGGGGAGGGGGAGCTCCTGGCATGGGGGGGCACTATGGGTCAGGGATCACTAGGTGGGGGGAGCTCCCAACAAGGGGTGCAGTGGGAGGGTACATCCCAATGGGGGGTGCTGGAAGGTGCTAGGGGTGGGGGGGTCCCAGCAGGGGGTGTTGGGGGGGTCCCAGGAGGGGGCACTGGGGGGTCCCAGCAGGGGGCACTGGGGGGTCCCAGCAGGGGTCGTTAGAGGGGTCCCAGCAGGGGGCACTGGGGGGATCCCAGCAGGGGGCGTTAGGGGGGTCCCAGGAGGGGGCACTGGGGGGTCCCAGCAGGGGGCGTTAGGGGGGTCCCAGCAGGGGGCACTGGGGGGTCCCAGCAGGGGGCGTTAGGGGGGTCCCAGGAGGGGGCGTTAGGGGGGTCCCAGGAGGGGGCGTTAGGGGGGTCCCAGCCCCCCCCATCCCCAGCCCCCCAGCCAGGCGCCGCGGAGCCGAGGTCACTGTATTTATTACATTGAAAACCAGAGAGAAACGGTGGAAAAGGCCACAAAGTCGGGGCCCAAACGTTGGGGGCCAGAGAACGGGGTTAAGGCATCAGAGCTCCCACCTCTGCCAGCAGGGGGCGCTGTGGGGAGCGGGACGGGGGGAGCGGGATGGGGGCAGCGGGGGGGGCCGTGGGGAGCGGGGGCGGGGGAGGCGCCGTGGGGCGCAGTGCAGAGCAGGAGGGGGCCGTGGGGAGCGGGGGCCGTGGGGAGCGGGACGGGGGGAGCGGGATGGGGGCAGCGGGGGGGGGCCGCAGGGAGCGGGACGGGGGGAGCGGGATGGGGGCAGCGGGGGGGCCGTGGGGGAGCGGGGGCGGGGGCGGGGGAGGCGCCGTGGGCCCCGTGGGGCGCAGTGCAGAGCAGGAGGGGGCCGTGGGGAGGGGGGCGGGGGCAGCGGGATGGGGGCAGCGGGGGGGCCGTGGGGGAGCGGGGGCGGGGGAGGTGCCGTGGGGCGCAGTGCAGAGCAGGGCGGGGGGCTCAGTGGTGGGGCTGGGAGGGGGCCCCGGCGTCGCACATGGGCTCCAGCTGCTCCGGGCGCTCGGGGTCGGGGGGCTCCATCTCGGGGTACACGACCCCACACAGCTTCTGGGCCACCCGCGTCACCGCCGCTGGGGGGGGACAGGGGGTTAGAGAGCCGGGGCCCTTCCTCCAACCCCCCCGGCTGTGTCCTCCGCCCCCCCCCGCCCGGCTGTGCCCCTCCCCCCCCGGCCCAGCCACGCCCCTCCCCCCGCCCACGCCCTCGGCCCCCCCGGCCGGCTGTACCCCTCCCCCCCCACCCGGCCGCGCCCTCTGCCCCCCCCTGCCCGACCACGCCGCCTGCCCCCCCCGCCCGGCTGTGCCCTCGCCCCCCCCGCCCGGCTGTGCCCTCCGCCCCTCCCGGCCCAGCCCGGCCCCCTGCCCCCCCCTGCCCGGCCGCACCCTCCTACCCCCCCGCCCGGCCGCGCCCTCGCCCCCCCCGCCCGGCCGCGCCCTCGCCCCCCCCGCCCGGCCGCGCCCTCGCCCCCCCCCCCCAGCCGTGCCCCTCCCCACCGCCCGCCCCCCCGGCTCACCCAGGCCGGCGTGGAGGGCGGGCGGCTTGCGGCGCCAGGCCACGCCCAGCCCGTAGACGGGGGCCCCGCTCAGCAGGATGGCCAGCCCCACGCCGCACACCACCGGCTCCGACCACAGGCTGAACAGCAGCAGGAAGGCCCAGAAGAGCAGGTAGAGGACCGGGAAGAACAGGCTGACCTGGGGGGACAGGGGGTCAGCTTGGGGGGGGCACACGGGGCACAGGGGCGGGGGCGGGCTCACCTTGATGGGCCGGGCCATGTGGGGCTGGGGGCGGGGCACAGGGGCGGGGGGCGGGCTCACCTTGATGGGCGGGGCCATGTGGGGCTGGGGGCGGGGCACAGGGGCGGGGGGCGGGCTCACCTTGATGGGCGGGGCCATGTGGGGCTGGGGGCGGGGCACAGGGGCGGGGGGCGGGCTCACCTTGATGGGCCGGGCCATGTGGGGCTGGGGGCGGGGCACAGGGGCGGGGGGCGGGCTCACCTTGGTGGGCCGGGCCATGTGGGGCTGGGGGCGGGGCACAGGGGCAGGGGGCGGGCTCACCTTGATGGGCCGGGCCATGTGGGGCTGGGGGCGGGGCACAGGGGCGGGGCACAGGGGCGGGGGGCGGGCTCACCTTGATGGGCCGGGCCATGTGGGGCTGGGGGTGGGGCACAGGGGCGGGGGGCGGGCTCACCTTGATGGGCCGGGCCATGTGGGGCTGGGGGCGGGGCACAGGGGCGGGGGGCGGGCTCACCTTGATGGGCGGGGCCATGTGGGGCTGGGGGCGGGGCACAGGGGCGGGGGGCGGGCTCACCTTGATGGGCGGGGCCATGTGGGGCTGGGGGCGGGGCACAGGGGTGGGGGGCGGGGGGCGGGCTCACCTTGATGGGCCGGGCCATGTGGGGCTGGGGGCGGGGCACAGGGGCGGGGGGCGGGCTCACCTTGATGGGCGGGGCCATGTGGGGCGGGGGCCGGGGCACAGGGGCGGGGGGTGGGCTCACCTTGATGGGCGGGGCCATGTGGGGCTGGGGGCGGGGCACAGGGGCGGGGGGCGGGCTCCCCTTGATGGGCCGGGCCATGTGGGGCTGGGGGCGGGGCACAGGGGCAGGGGGGCGGGCTCACCTTGATGGGCCGGGCCATGTGGGGCTGGGGGCGGGGCACAGGGGCGGGGCACAGGGGCGGGGGGCGGGCTCACCTTGATGGGCCGGGCCCGGTGGGGCGGGGGGGGGGGCACAGGGGCGGGGGGCGGGCTCACCTTGATGGGCCGGCCCATGTGGGGCTGGGGGAGGGGAACGGGGCCGGGGGCGGGCACACCTTGAAGGGCCGGGCCAAGTGGGGCTGGGGGCGGGGCACAGGGGCCGGGGGCGGGCTCACCTTGATGGGCGGGGCCATGTGGGGCTGGGGGCGGGGCACAGGGGCGGGGGGCGGGGGGCGGGCTCACCTTGATGGGCCGGGCCATGTGGGGCTGGGGGCGGGGCACAGGGGCCGAGGGGCGGGGGGCCGGCTCACCTAGATGCGCCGGGCCATGGGGGGATGGGGGCGGGGCACACGGGCAGGGGGGGGGGGGCGGGCTCACCTTGATGGGCCGGGCCATGTGGGGCTGGGGGCGGGGCACAGGGGCGGGGCACAGGGGCGGGGGGCGGGCTCACCTTGATGGGCCGGGCCATGTGGGGCTGGGGGTGGGGCACAGGGGCGGGGGGCGGGCTCACCTTGATGGGCCGGGCCATGTGGGGCTGGGGGTGGGGGAGGGGGCGGGGGGCGGGCTCACCTTGATGGGCCGGGCCATGTGGGGCTGGGGGCGGGGCACAGGGGCGGGGGGCGGGCTCACCTTGATGGGCGGGGCCATGTGGGGCTGGGGGCGGGGCACAGGGGCGGGGGGCGGGCTCACCTTGATGGGCGGGGCCATGTGGGGCGGGGGGCAGGGCACAGGGGCGGGGGGCGGGGGGCGGGCTCACCTTGATGGGCCAGGGAATGTGGGGCTGGGGGCGGGGCACAGGGGCAGAGGGGCGGGGGGCGGGCTCACCTTGGTGGGCCGGGCCATGTGGGGCTGGGGGCGGGGCACAGGGGCGGGGGGCGGGCTCACCTTGATGGGCCGGGCCATGTGGGGCTGGGGGCGGGGCACAGGGGCGGGGGGCGGGGGGCGGGCTCACCTTGATGGGCGGGGCCATGTGGGGCTGGGGGCGGGGCACAGGGGCAGAGGGGCGGGGGGCGGGCTCACCTTGATGGGCCGGGCCATGTGGGGCTGGGGGCGGGGCACTGGGGCGGGGGCGGGGGGCGGGCTCACCTTGGTGGGCCGGGCCATGTGGGGCTGGGGGCGGGGCACAGGGGCGGGGGGCGGGCTCACCTTGATGGGCCGGGCCATGTGGGGCTGGCGCCAGCGTAGCACAATCTGCCCGGCCACGGTCACCCCATAGAACAGGTAGTTGATGAAGCCCACGTAGTTGATCAGGGTGTAAATGTCGCTCGTCACCAGCATCAGCAGCGTGGACAGGCACTGTAGGGAGGGGGGCTATGGGGCGGGGCCATGGCAGACCCCGCCCCATCCCAGAGACCCCACCCACCACCACGCCGCAAGCCCCACCCCTGGGACTAGAGACCCGGTGCCCACTCTGCAAGCCACGCCCCTGATCCAGAGACTCCTCCCCCGTTTCCCAGGCTCCACCCCCTGCCCCAGTGACTCACGGTGAAGAGCAGGGCGGGGATGGGGGTGCAGCGCTGCATGTGGATCATGGCCAGCAGGCTGGGGAGGTGGCCCTCACGGGCTCCTGCGAAGAACAGCCTGTGGGGGGAGGGGAGACGTAAGGCGGGGGGGCTCTCGGAGCCATCAGTAGGGTTCAGGGTGAACGGCAGGCAGCGGGGAATGGGGGTCTGAGCTGGGGGAGGAGACTCCATCCCCTCCCCCCCCGGAGCAGGGTCGGGGGGTCACTCACCGGGAGGAGGTGAAGAGGGAGCCGTTGACACCCCCGAAGGTGGACAGGGCCACGGAGATGGGCATGATCCAGGCCATGACACCCAGCAGCTTCTCCCCAAACGTCTGGGGAGGAAAGAGGGGAGGAGTCAGGGGGAGGGGCTCAGGGCAGGGCTCAGGGGAGGGGCTCAGGGCAGGGGCAGGGCTCAGGGGAGGGGCTCAGGGGCAGGGGCAGGGCTCAGGGGAGGGGCTCAGGGCAGGGCTCAGGGGAGCGGCTCAGGCAAGGGGCAGGGCTCAGGGCAGGGCTCAGGGGAGGGGCTCAGGGCTAAGGGGGAGGGGCTCAGGGCAGGGGCTCAGGGCTCAGGGGAGGGACTCAGGGGCAGGGGCAGGGCTCAGGGGAGGGGCTCAGGGCAGGGGCTCAGGGCAGGGGCAGGGCTCAGGGGAGGGGCAGAGGGGCAGGGCTAAGGGGAGGGCTCAGGGCGGGGGTCAGGGCAGGGCTCAGGGGAGGGCTCAGGGCAGGGCTCAGGGGAGGGGCTCAGGGGAGGGCTCAGGGGAGGGCTCAGGGCAGGGCTAAGGGGAGGGGCTCAGGGGAGGGGCTCAGGGCAGGGCTCAGGGGAGGGCTCAGGGGAGGGGCTCAGGGCAGGGGCAGGGCTCAGGGGAGGGGCTCAGGGGAGGGGCAGGGCTCAGGGGAGGGGCTCAGGGCAGGGCTAAGGGGGAGGGGCTCAGGGCAGGGGCAGGGCTATGGGGAGGGGCTCAGGGCAGGGGCAGGGCTCAGGGCAGGGCGCAGGGGGAGGGGCTCAGGGGAGGGGCTCAGGGCAGGGCTATGGGGAGGGGCTCAGGGCAGGGCTAAGGGGAGGGGCTCAGGGCTATGGGGAGGGGCTCAGGGGAGGGGCTCAGGGCTCAGGGGAGGGGCTCAGGGCAGGGCTAAGGGGAGGGGCTCAGGGCAGGGGCAGGGCTCAGGGGAGGGGCTCAGGGCAGGGGCAGGGCCAAGGGGTGGGGCAAAGCAGAGGGCAGGGGCAGGGGCAGGGGCCAAGAGGAGGGGCTCTGGCTGTGGGCGGGGCTCAGGGCTGTGGGCGAGGCTCGGGGGCGGGGCTCAGGGCTGTGGGCGGGGCTCACCACGGCCACGGCGTTGGAGGCCAGCAGCTCCTGGGGCGACATGGCGGTGACGTAGGCTCTGTTGGTGGGGTTGGGGGGCTGGGGGTGGGGCTCGGGGGCGGGGCTCTGGCCGGGGGCGGGGCTCGGGGGCGGGGCTCAGGGCTGTGGGCGGGGCTCAGGGCTGTGGGCGGGGCTCACCATGGCCACGGCGTTGGAGGCCAGCAGCTCCTGGGGCGACATGGCGGTGACGTAGGCTCTGTTGGTGGGGTTGGGGGGCTGTGGGCGGGGCTCGGGGGCGGGGCTCAGGGCTGTGGGCGGGGCTCTGGCCGGGGGCGGGGCTCACCACGGCCACGGCGTTGGAGGCCAGCAGCTCCTGGGGCGACATGGCGGTGACGTAGGCCACGTTGGCGAAGACGTAGACGAAGGTCACCAGGGGGATGGAGATGAAAATGGCCCGCGGCAGGTTCCTGGGGAAGGGGCAGTGTGAGTACGCACAGCCCCCCGGACGCCGGGGTCCCCCCAAGGCAGATGCCATCCCTCGGACGCCGGGGTTCCATATAAGGGGGCACTGTGACCCCAGGGAAGGGAGGGACTGACGTCGGCAGTGCCCAGACGTCAGGGTTCGCCAGCCGCGAACTGACAGCGGGGGTGGGGGGCTCGGACGCCGGGGTTTCCCGGCCGGGCGCTGACAGCGGGGGTGGGGGGCTCGGACGCCGGGGTTTCCCGGCCGGGCGCAGACAGCGGGGGTGGGGGGCTCGGACGCCGGGGTTTCCCGGCCGGGCGCGGACAGCGGGGGTGGGGGGCTCGGACGCCGGGGTTTCCCAGCTGGGCGCGGACAGCGGGGGTGGGGGGCTCGGACGCCGGGGTTTCCCGGCCGGGCGCGGACAGCGGGGGTGGGGGGCTCGGACGCCGGGGTTTCCCGGCCGGGCGCTGACAGCGGGGGTGGGGGGCTCGGACGCCGGGGTTTCCCGGCCGGGCGCGGACAGCGGGGGTGGGGGGCTCGGACGCCGGGGTTTCCCGGCCGGGCGCGGACAGCGGGGGTGGGGGGCTCGGACGCCGGGGTTTCCCGGCCGGGCGCGGACAGCGGGGGTGGGGGGCTCGGACGCCGGGGTTTCCCGGCCGGGTGCTGATAGCGGGGGTGGGGGTCCGGACGCCGGGGTCCCGTGCTGACCTGTAGGGGTCGACCAGCTCCTCGGTGACGTAGTTGAGGAAGTTCCAGCCGCCGTAGGCGAAGGAGCCCTGCAGGAACGCCAGCGCCACCGTGCCCACGTCCACCGGCGCGAAGGCCTCGAAGGCGTGCCGCGGCTCCAGCCAGTAGTACTGCCCTGCGCACGGGCAGCACCCGGCATGGGTACCCTGCCCCCGGTGCCCACCCTGCGCCCAGCCGGCCTGGCTGTGCCAGGGCCCCCCAGTGCCCACCCTGCGCCCAGCCGGTCTGGCTGAGCCACTGCCCCCCGGTGCCCACCCTGCGCCCAGCCGGCCTGGCTGTGCCACTGCCCCCCGGTGCCCACCCTGCGCCCAGCCGGCCTGGCTGTGCCACTGCCCCCCGGTGCCCACCCTGCGCCCAGCCGGCCTGGCTGTGCCACTGCCCCCCGGTGCCCACCCTGCGCCCAGCCGGCCTGGCTGTGCCAGGGCCCCCCGGTGCCCACCCTGCGCCCAGCCGGTCTGGCTGTGCCAGGGCCCCCCAGTGCCCACCCTGCGCCCAGCCGGTCTGGCTGTGCCAGGGCCCCCCGGTGCCCACCCTGCGCCCAGCCGGCCTGGCTGTGCCACTGCCTCCCAGTGCCCACCCTGCGCCCAGCCGGCCTGGCTGTGCCACTGCCCCCGGTGCCCACCCTGCACCCAGCCGGCCCGGCTGTGCCACTGCCCCCCGATGCCCATCCTGCGCCCAGCCGGTCTGGCTGTGCCAGTGCCCCCCGGTGCCCACCCTGCGCCCAGCCGGCCTGGCTGTGCCACTGCCCCCCGGTGCCCACCCTGCGCCCAGCCGGCCTGGATGTGCCACTGCCCCCCCGATGCCCACCCTGCGCCCAGCCGGCCTGGCTGTGCCAGGGCCCCCCGGTGCCCACCCTGCGCCCAGCCGGCCTGGCTGTGCCACTGCCCCCCGGTGCCCACCCTGCGCCCAGCCGGCCTGGCTGAGCCACTGCCCCCGGTGCCCACCCTGCGCCCAGCCGGCCTGGCTGTGCCACTGCCCCCCCGATGCCCACCCTGCGCCCAGCCGGCCTGGCTGTGCCCATGCCCCCCGGTGCCCACCCTGCGCCCAGCCGGCCTGGCTGTGCCACTGCCCCCCGGTGCCCACCCTGCGCCCAGCCGGCCTGGCTGTGCCACTGCCCCCCGGTGCCCACCCTGCGCCCAGCCAGCCTGGCTGTGCCACTGCCCCCGGTGCCCACCCTGCGCCCAGCCGGCCTGGCTGTGCCACTGCCCCCGGTGCCCACCCTGCGCCCAGCCGGCCTGGCTGTGCCACTGCCCCCCGGTGCCCACCCTGCGCCCAGCCGGCCTGGCTGTGCCCATGCCCCCGCGGTGCCCACCCTGCGCCCAGCCGGCCTGGCTGTGCCACTGCCCCCCGGTGCCCACCCTGCGCCCAGCCAGCCCGGCTGCCCAGTGCCCCCCTGGTGCCCTGCCCTGTGCCCAGCCGGCCCGGGGGTCCCGGTGCCTGTCTCACCCTTGCAGATCTGCACGATGCCCATGATGATGATGAGCGCCAGGGCCAGCAGCTTCCCGGCCGTGAAGACGTCCTGCACCCGCGTCGCCCAGCGCACGCTGGCACAGTTCACCCACGTCAGCAGCACTGGGGGCAGAGGGAGGGCTCAGGGTCGGCCCCGCGCCTGGAGCTGCTCGCTGTGGGGATCTCAGCCAGCCCCGGACGCCTGGGTCCCATGGCCAGGCTGCTGCAAGGGCGGGGGGGGTGAGGAGTCCAGGAAAACCAGGGGGGAGGGGCTGGCCCCAGGCCTCGACTGCACCAAACAGCCCATCCCCCCTGCCCCCACCTGGAACCTGACACCGGGACAGGCAGAGCTGGGGGGGGAGGTTCCCCCTCTTGCTGCAGGGTGCAAACAACTCCCCGCCCGGCCCCCCCGAGCCCCCCCCGCCCGGCCACGCCCCCCAGAGCCACCCCCGCTCGGTCCCCCCTGCCGGCCACGCCCCCCGCACCCCCACACCTTCCCACACCCCAACACCCTCCACACCCCCGCTCATTACCCCCTGCCGGCCACGGCCCCACCCCCCCGCACCCCCACACCCTCCACACCCCCGCTCGTTACCCCCTGCCGGCCACGCCCCCCGCACCCCCACACCCCAACACCCTCCACACCCCCGCTCGGTCCCCCCTGCCGGCCACACCCCCACCCCCCCGCACCTTCCCACACCCCAACACCCTCCACACCCCCGCTCGTTACCCCCTGCCAGCCACGGCCCCACCCCCCCGCACCCCCACACCCTCCACACCCCCGCTCGGTCCCCCCTGCCGGCCACGCCCCCACCCCCCCGCACCTTCCCACACCCCAACACCCTCCACACCCCCGCTCAGTCCCCCCTGCTGGCCACGCCCCCCCGTACCCCAACACCCCCAACACCCCCCCACACCGCCGCTCGGTCCCCCCTGCCGGCCACATCCCCTGTACCCCAACTCCCCCCGCACCTTCCCACACCCCAACACCCTCCACACCCCCGCTCAGTCCCCCTGCTGGCCACGCCCCCCCGTACCCCAACACCCCCAACCCCCCCCCACACCGCCGCTCGGTCCCCCCTGCCGGCCACATCCCCTGTACCCCAACTCCCCCCCGCACCTTCCCACACCCCAACACCCTCCACACCCCCGCTCAGTCCCCCCTGCTGGCCACGCCCCCCCGTACCCCAACACCCCCAACACCCCCCCACACCGCCGCTCGGTCCCCCCTGCCGGCCACATCCCCTGTACCCCAACTCCCCCCCGCACCTTCCCACACCCCAACACCCCCCCACACCCCGCACCCCGCACCCCCGCTCAGTCCCCCCTGCTGGCCACGGCCCCCCGTACCCCAACACCCCCCCACACCCCCAGACCTAACACCCAGACAGGAAACCGTGCCCCAGATAACACCCCGTTGGTGCCCCTCACACCTGCGGCCTCTTAGCCCAGCCCTGCCCTGCCCCCCCCGGTCTGCCGGTGCCCCTCACTCCCGACCCGCAGCCCCTGCCCCCCCAGCCCTGCCGGTGCCCCTCACTCCCGACCCGCAGCCCCCGCTAGCCCTGCCCTGCCCCCCCCCATCCTGCCGGTGCCCCTCACTCCCGACCCGCAGCCCCTGCTAGCCCAGCCCTGCCCCCCCCAGCCCTGCCGGTGCCCCTCACTCCCGACCCGCAGCCCCTGCTAGCCCAGCCCTTCCCCCCACAGCCCTGCCTTTGCCCCTCACTCCCGACCCGCAGCCCCTGCTAGCCCGGCCCTGCCCCCCCCATCCTGCCCGTGCCCCTCACTCCCGACCCGCAGCCCCTGCTAGCCCGGCCCTGCCCCCCCCATCCTGCCCGTGCCCCTCACTCCCGACCCGCAGCCCCTGCTAGCCCGGCCCTGCCCGTGCCCCTCACTCCCGACCCGCAGCCCCAGCCAGGGAGCGGCAGGACACAGGGACACACGCCCGCACTGACTCAGCGACGGCCCCCCCGGGTGCCAGCGGGAGCCCCGGTGGCGGCACTGGCTTGGCAGGGGTACTCACGCAGACACACCCCCGCCAGCAGGCGGAGCCCCCCCTCGGGCGCCAGGCAGGTGGGGAACAGCGGGTGCAGCACGTAGTTGGCGAACGTGAGGGCAATGACGGCCTGGTTGGTGGGGTAGATCACCAGCACCGCGATCCACAGCCGCAGGAACCTGGGGGGCACAGCAGGGCGTGAGAGGGGGTCTGGGCCCCGCTGCCCCCCGCCGGCCGCCCGGGGCCTCTCCTCCTTACCCAGCCAGCCCCCCGAAGATGTCCTTGACGTAGGAGTAGTCGCCGCCGGACTTGGGGATGGTGACGCCCAGCTCCGCGTAGCACAGCGCCCCCACGGCCGTGATCAGCCCCGTGATGATCCACACCAGCAGGGCCAGCCCCACGGAGCCCGCGTTCTCCAGCACGCCCTTCGGTGACACGAAGATCCCCGACCCAATGATGTTACCTGGGGAGGGAGCAACGGGGATGGAGGTTAGAGACAGGGCTGCCCCGCCGCTGCCTGAGTCTGCCGAGAGCCTGGGGCAGTCGCTTGGAGAGGTGTGAACTACCCTGCTGCTGCCTGAGTCTGCCAAGAGCCTGGGCCAGTCACTCGGAGAGGTGTGAACTACCCTGCTGCTGCCTGAGTCTGCCGAGAGCCTGGGCCAGTCGCTCGGAGAGGTGTGACCTGCCCCGCCGCTGCCTGAGTCTGCCGAGAGCCTGGGGCAGTCGCTCGGAGAGGTGTGAACTACCCTGCCGCTGCCTGAGTCTGCCGAGAGCCTGGGCCAGTCGCTCGGAGAGGTGTGACCTGCCCCGCCGCTGCCTGAGTCTGCCGAGAGCCTGGGGCAGTCGCTCGGAGAGGTGTGAACTACCCTGCCGCTGCCTGAGTCTGCCGAGAGCCTGGGCCAGTCGCTCGGAGAGGTGTGAACTACCCTGCCGCTGCCTGAGTCTGCCAAGAGCCTGGGGCAGTCGCTCGGAGAGGTGTGAACTACCCTGCTGCTGCCTGAGTCTGCCAAGAGCCTAGGCCAGTCGCTCGGAGAGGTGTGAACTACCCTGCCGCTGCCTGAGTCTGCCAAGAGCCTGGGCCAGTCGCTCGGAGAGGTGTGAACTACCCTGCCGCTGCCTGAGTCTGCCAAGAGCCTGGGGCAGTCGCTCGGAGAGGTGTGAACTACCCTGCTGCTGCCTGAGTCTGCCAAGAGCCTGGGCCAGTCGCTCGGAGAGGTGTGAACTACCCTGCTGCTGCCTGAGTCTGCCGAGAGCCTGGGCCAGTCGCTCGGAGAGGTGTGACCTGCCCCGCCGCTGCCTGAGTCTGCCGAGAGCCTGGGGCAGTCGCTCGGAGAGGTGTGAACTACCCTGCCGCTGCCTGAGTCTGCCGAGAGCCTGGGCCAGTCGCTCGGAGAGGTGTGACCTGCCCCGCCGCTGCCTGAGTCTGCCGAGAGCCTGGGGCAGTCGCTCGGAGAGGTGTGAACTACCCTGCCGCTGCCTGAGTCTGCCGAGAGCCTGGGCCAGTCGCTCGGAGAGGTGTGAACTACCCTGCCGCTGCCTGAGTCTGCCAAGAGCCTGGGGCAGTCGCTCGGAGAGGTGTGAACTACCCTGCTGCTGCCTGAGTCTGCCAAGAGCCTAGGCCAGTCGCTCGGAGAGGTGTGAACTACCCTGCTGCTGCCTGAGTCTGCCGAGAGCCTGGGCCAGTCGCTCGGAGAGGTGTGACCTCCCCCGCCGCTGCCTGAGTCTGCCGAGAGCCTGGGGCAGTCGCTCGGAGAGGTGTGAACTACCCTGCTGCTGCCTGAGTCTGCCGAGAGCCTGGGGCAGTCGCTCGGAGAGGTGTGAACTACCCTGCTGCTGCTGCCTGAGTCTGCCGAGAGCCTGGGCCAGTCGCTCGGAGAGGTGTGACCTGCCCCGCCACTGCCTGAGTCTGACCAGAGCCTGGGGCAGTCGCTCGGAGAAGTGTGAACTACCCCGCCGCTGCCTGAGTCTGCCGAGAGCCTGGGCCAGTCGCTCGGAGAGGTGTGAACTACCCTGCTGCTGCCTGAGTCTGACCAGAGCCTGGGCCAGTCACTCGGAGAGGTGTGAACTACCCTGCTGCTGCCTGAGTCTGCCGAGAGCCTGGGGCAGTCGCTCGGAGAGGTGTGACCTGCCCTGCCGCTGCCTGAATCTGCCAAGAGCCTGGGCCAGTCGCTCGGAGAGGTGTGAACTACCCTGCCGCTGTCTGAGTCTGCCGAGAGCCTGGGGCAGTCGCTCGGAGAGGTGTGAACTACCCTGCCGCTGCCGGAGTCTGCCGAGAGCCTGGGGCAGTCGCTCGGAGAGGTGTGAACTACCCTGCCGCTGCCTGAGTCTGCCGAGAGCTTGGGGCAGTCGCTCGGAGAGGTGTGACCTGCCCTGCCGCTGCCTGAGTCTGCCAAGAGCCTGGGCCAGTCGCTCGGAGAGGTGTGAACTACCCTGCCACTGCCTGAGTCTGCCGAGAGCCTGGGCCAGTCACTCAGAGAGGTGTGAACTACCCTGCCGCTGCCTGAGTCTGCCGAGAGCTTGGGGCAGTCGCTCGGAGAGGTGTGACCTGCCCTGCCGCTGCCTGAGTCTGCCGAGAGCCTGGGCCAGTCGCTCGGAGAGGTGTGAACTACCCTGCCGCTGGCTGAGTCTGCCGAGAGCCTGGGCCAGTCGCTCGGAGAGGTGTGAACTACCCTGCTGCTGCCTGAGTCTGCCGAGAGCCTGGGCCAGTTGCTCGGAGAGGTGTAAACTACCCTGCTGCTGCCGGAGTCTGCCGAGAGCCTGGGCCAGTTGCTCGGAGAAGTGTGAACTACCCTGCTGCTGCCTGAGTCTGCCGAGAGCCTGGGCCAGTCACTCAGAGAGGTGTGAACTACCCTGCTGCTGCCTGAGTCTACCCAGAGCCTGGGCCAGTCGCTCGGAGAGGTGTGAACTACCCTGCCGCTGCCGGAGTCTGCCGAGAGCCTGGGCCAGTCGCTCGGAGAAGTGTGAACTACCCTGCTGCTGCCTGAGTCTGCCGAGAGCCTGGGCCAGTCGCTCAGACAGGGGTGACCTGCCCCCTGCATCTCAGGGGAGTGTTATCTCTGGAGTCTAATGATAACATTTTAAATGTCACCCCACATCCCCTCCGCTAGCCGTGCCTCCATCCCCCCCCCATACACATCCCCGTCTCTCTCCCCAGCCAGCCGCCCTCTTTCCTGGCTCCATTAGCAAATTCCAGGGCTGCGGCTGTGGGTGGGAGCCCGGGTGGGGGTGGTGGAGCAGCATGGCTTCCGGGGGGGGGTACAGCATTACAAGGGGGGGGCCAGGCTGCGGGGGCAACGGGAGATGGGGTTTTGCTGGGGACGGCAGTGGAGGGAAGGGGAGGGGGCCAGAGGGCCCAGGGCCTGGTGGGGGGATGGGGCCTCTAGACTCAGAACTAGCCCCCTCATTAGCAACCACCCCTTCATTAACGATCGCCATGGCAACTCAAGCAGCCTCACAAAGAGGGTGCCCCTCACTCCCGACCTGCAGCCCCGCCTCTTGGCTGGCAGAGAAGTGGGGGGCACCCCCACTAGGGGGAGCCGCAGGGGAAGGGGCATGGGGGGGCGGGATCCTGGCTGGGGGGAGGGAGGGAGGGATGCGGGAAGGGAAGGAGTCGGGCAGAGTCCGGAACTGTAATCTTATCAGGCGAGATTTCCCCCATAAACTGGGCCATGGGGAGGGACTCTGACCCGGTGGGGGGAAGGGGCACAGGCAGGGCTGGGGGGCAGGGCTGGGCTAGCAGGGGCTGCGGGTCGGGAGTGAGGGGCACCGGCAGGGCTGAGGGGGGCAGGGCTGGACTAGCAGGGGCTGCGGGTCGGGAGTGAGGGGCACCAGCAGGATGTGGGGGGGGCAGGGCCGGGCTAGCAGAGGCTGCGGGTCGGGAGTGAGGGGCACCAGCAGGATGTGGGGGAGGCAGGGCCGGGCTAGCAGGGGCTGCGGGTCGGGAGTGAGGGGCACTGGCAGGATGGGGGGGCAGGGCTGGGCTGGCAGGGGCTGCGGGTCGGGAGTGAGGGGCACCAGCAGGATGTGGGGGGGCAGGGCCGGGCTAGCAGGGGCTGCGGGTCGGGAGTGAGGGGCACCAGCAGGATGTGGGGGGGCAGGGCCGGGCTAGCAGGGGCTGCGGGTCGGGAGTGAGGGGCACCGGCAGGATGGGGGGGCAGGGCTGGGCTGGCAGGGGCTGCGGGTCGGGAGTGAGGGGCAGGGCAGGGGCTGAGTAGGGGGCTGGGCCTGTCTCAGAGCCCCCCACCTCCCCCTCCCATGCGCTGGCGTCTCCAGGCACCTGCTGAGCGGCGCCATCTGGAGCAGGATTAATGGAGCCGCCAGGAATTCACGCTCCAGGGCTCCGATCCATCCGAGCGGAAAACAGCGCCGACCCCGTCTCCTGCTACTGCAGGCTGCGGCGTCCGGCTCTGGGGTGGGGGCTGGTTATACGGGGACCCCTCGCCCAGTGCTGAGATGCGGCTGGCTCTGGGGTGGGGGCTGGTTACACAGGGACCCCTCGCCCCGTGCTGAGATGCGGCTGGCTCTGGGGGGGGGCTGGTTATACGGGGACCCCTCGCCCGGTGCTGAGATGCGGCTGGCTCTGGGGTGGGGGCTGGTTATACGGGGACCCCTCGCCCCGTGCTGAGATGCGGCTGGCTCTGGGGTGGGGGCTGGTTATACGGGGACCCCTCGCCCCGTGCTGAGATGCGGCTGGCTCTGGGGTGGGACCACGGGCTGGTTATATGGGGACCCCTCGCCCGGTGCTGAGATGCGGCTGGCTCTGGGGTGGGACACGGGCTGGTTACACGGGGACCCCTCGCCCGGTGCTGAGATGCGGCTGGCTCTGGGGTGGGACACGGGCTGGTTACACGGGGACCCCTCGCCCGGTGCTGAGATGCGGCTGGCTCTGGGGTGGGACACGGGCTGGTTACACGGGGACCCCTCGCCCGGTGCTGAGATGCGGCTGACTCTGGGGTGGGACACGGGCTGGTTATACGGGGACCCCTCGCCCAGTGCTGAGACGCGGCTGGCTCTGGGGTGGGGGCTGGTTATACGGGGACCCCTCGCCCGGTGCTGAGATGCGGCTGGCTCTGGGGTGGGACACGGGCTGGTTATACGGGGACCCCTCGCCCGGTGCTGAGATGCGGCTGGCTCTGGGGTGGGACACGGGCTGGTTACACGGGGACCCCTCGCCCGGTGCTGAGATGCGGCTGGCTCTGGGGTGGGACACGGGCTGGTTATACGGGGACCCCTCGCCCGGTGCTGAGACGCGGCTGGCTCTGGGGTGGGGGCTGGTTATACGGGGACCCCTCGCCTGGTGCTGAGATGCGGCTGGCTCTGGGGGGGGACACGGGCTGGTTATACGGGGACCTCTCGCCCGGTGCTGAGATGCGGCTGGCTCTGGGGTGGGACACGGGCTGGTTACACGGGGACCCCTCGCCCAGTGCGGAGATGCGGCTGGCTCTGGGGGGGGGCTGGTTATACGGGGACCCCTCGCCCGGTGCTGAGATGCGGCTGGCTCTGGGGGGGGGCTGGTTATACGGGGACCCCTCGCCCAGTGCTGAGATGCGGCTGGCTCTGGGGGGGGGGCTGGTTATACGGGGACCCCTCGCCCAGTGCTGAGATGCGGCTGGCTCTGGGGTGGGGGCTGGTTATACAGGAACCCCTCGCCCAGTGCTGAGATGCGGCTGGCTCTGGGGGGGGGCTGGTTATACGGGGACCCCTCGCCCGGTGCTGAGATGCGGCTGACTCTGGGGTGGGACATGGGCTGGTTATACGGGGACCCCTCGCCCAGTGCTGAGATGCGGCTGGCTCTGGGGTGGGGGCTGGTTATACAGGGACCCCTCGCCCGGTGCTGAGATGCGGCTGACTCTGGGGTGGGACACGGGCTGGTTATACGGGGACCCCTCGCCCAGTGCTGAGATGCGGCTGGCTCTGGGGTGGGGGCTGGTTATACGGGGACCCCTCGCCCAGTGCTGAGATGCGGCTGGCTCTGGGGGGGGGGGCTGGTTATACGGGGACCCCTCGCCCAGTGCTGAGATGCAGCTGACTCTGGGGTGGGACACGGGCTGGTTATACGGGGACCCCTCGCCCAGTGCTGAGATGCGGCTGGCTCTGGGGGGGGGCTGGTTATACGGGGACCCCTCGCCCAGTGCTGAGATGCGGCTGGCTCTGGGGGGGGGCTGGTTATACGGGGACCCCTCGCCCAGTGCTGAGATGCGGCTGGCTCTGGGGGGGGGCTGGTTATACGGGGACCCCTCGCCCAGTGCTGAGATGCGGCTGGCTCTGGGGTGGGGGCTGGTTATACGGGGACCCCTCGCCCGGTGCTGAGATGCGGCTGGCTCTGGGGTGGGGCCTCCTCGCTGGGTGAGGGGCTGTGCGGGGGGGTGGCGCTGGCAGCACTGGGAGCACTAATCGGATCAGAATAACAGGAGCAGGAGGTGACAGGCAGCTCTAGGCTATTTATAGAGCCAGCCAGGCCGGGGTGGGGGATGGGGAAAGGAGAGACAGGAGAGAACGAGGCAGCGACATGGGGGGGGCAGTGGCCCCATTGACCAGAGTTGGGGTCTCTCCCCCCCTGCACCCCCCCCCACTCACCTACGATGATGCCGCAGGCGCTCACTAGCCCGATCTCCTTCTTGAGGCCCACGCCAGCCTCTGCCGGCTGCTCTGAGCCATCTGCGGCCTTCTCGGAACCGCCCCGGCGCCGCGCACCCTCCTCCATGGTAGGGGACCAGAGCAGACGGTGCTGGGGAACACTGGGCACCACTCCGGAGTGGATCCGGAGCCAGCTGGGTCCTAGAAGTGGGCTGCTTCGGAGTCACTTGTACTGGACACGTATGCCTGGGAACTGGGCTCGTTCTGGACTCAGATCTTCTAAAACCAGAATGGTCTTGTCCTGCTGGTTCTGAACTCAGATCTTTTAGAACCGGGGCGGTTCTGTGTATCTCCCTCCTGTTCTGGTTCTGGCTTCCTAGAACCCAGCTGGTTCTGTCTTCTTGGTTCTAGGCTTTGATCCCCTAGAACCAGGGTGGTTCTGTCTCTGTTGTTCTGGACTCAGATCTCCTAGAACCCTGCTGGTTCTGGTGTCCCTGGAGCTGGGCCAGTTCTGGGTTCAGATCCTCTAGAACCCAGATGGTTCTGGATTCCCTGGGACTGGGTTCGTTTTGTCTTGGTCTGAACCTTCTAGAACCCAGTTGGTTCTGGACTGGGACCGTTGTTCTGTTCACACTCTGTATCTGGTACCCTTAGAACCTGGCTGGTTTTGGGCCTCTGATTCTGGTGCCAGACACGCAGGTCCAGTTCCCTCTCACACCAGTTCTGTGCTTGTGTCCCCTAGAACTGGTCCAGTTCTGCCCCTGGCACTCTGGTTCTGACGGCAGCTGGTACTAGGCTCCTTCCAGAACCGGTCCAGTCCGAGTTCTCTGGAACCGGCCGCTCCGGCCCCTTGTTCGCGAAATCTCAGCCCTTGTCCCTCCTTGTTTACTCGTTCCCCTCTTCCGTCCTATCCCCGGCGGAGGAGGGGAGAGCGCGCAGCCTGGAAACCCGAGACCGGTTCGATCTCGCTCGGCTTCCTCCTTCTCGCCGCCTGCTTCCTTCCCGTGCTCCGGTTTACACGGGGCTCGCTAGCCCGGGACTATTCTCCTTCCAGCTGGGACTTGTCTCCTCCCCGGGGGCTTTTCTTGCTCCCCCTTTCCGGCGCCCCGCTCTCCCGCTGCACCTCTCGCTCGCTCGCTCGCCCGGAGGTTGTACAGGGCTCTCTTGCCCGGCACTCCTCCCCCGGGGAATTGCTCGCTCCCTCCTTCCAGCGCGGAGTTCTCCTTCTGCCAGGGGGGTTCTGCTCCCCGGGGCCCCTGGCTCTGGCTCGCTCCCTCGCTCTCACATGGGGCTGGAGCCCCGGCTCCCAGCGACCGACCCACGGGAGACCCAGACTCCTCCCCCGGCCTGCCCAGAGCCACTTCCCTTCTGCTGGCTACAGCCCTCTTTCAGTTCCTCCTCACTCCCGCTTTTCCTTTCCATCACTCCTCTTCTGTCTCCTTCTTTCCTCCTCCATCACTCCACTTCTGTCTCCTTCTTTCCTCCTCCATCTCTCCTCTTCTGTCTCCTTCTTTCCTCCTTTCCATCTCTCCTCTTCTGTCTCCTTCTTTCCTCCTCCATCACTCCACTTCTGTCTCCTTCTTTCCTCCTCCATCTCTCCTCTTCTGTCTCCTTCTTTCCTCCTCCATCACTCTACTTCTGTCTCCTTCTTTCCTCCTCCATCACTCCACTTCTGTCTCCTTCTTTCCTCCTCCATCTCTCCACTTCTGTCTCCTTCTTTCCTCCTCCATCTCTCCTCTTCTGTCTCCTTCTTTCCTCCTCCATCTCTCCTCTTCTGTCTCCTTCTTTCCTCCTCCATCTCTCCTCTTCTGTCTCCTTCTTTCCTCCTCCATCTCTCCTCTTCTGTCTCCTTCTTTCCTCCTCCATCACTCCACTTCTGTCTCCTTCTTTCCTCCTCCATCTCTCCTCTTCTGTCTCCTTCTTTCCTCCTCCATCACTCTACTTCTGTCTCCTTCTTTCCTCCTTTCCATCACTCCACTTCTGTCTCCTTCTTTCCTCCTTTCCATCACTCCTCTTCTGTCTCCTTCTTTCCTCCTCCATCACTCCACTTCTGTCTCCTTCTTTCCTCCTTTCCATCACTCCACTTCTGTCTCCTTCTTTCCTCCTTTCCATCACTCCTCTACTGTCTCGTTCTTTCCTCCTCCATCACTCTACTTCTGTCTCCTTCTTTCCTCCTCCATCACTCCACTTCTGTCTCCTTCTTTCCTCCTCCATCACTCCACTTCTGTCTCCTTCTTTCCTCCTTTCCATCATTCTACTTCTGTCTCCTTCTTTCCTCCTCCATCACTCCACTTCTGTCTCCTTCTTTCCTCCTCCATCACTCTACTTCTGTCTCCTTCTTTCCTCCTTTCCATCACTCCACTTCTGTCTCCTTCTTTCCTCCTTTCCATCACTCCTCTTCTGTCTCCTTCTTTCCTCCTCCATCACTCCTCTTCTGTCTCCTTCTTTCCTCCTTTCCATCACTCCACTTCTGTCTCCTTCTTTCCTCCTTTCCATCACTCCTCTACTGTCTCGTTCTTTCCTCCTCCATCACTCTACTTCTGTCTCCTTCTTTCCTCCTTTCCATCACTCCACTTCTGTCTCCTTCTTTCCTCCTCCATCACTCCACTTCTGTCTCCTTCTTTCCTCCTCCATCACTCCACTTCTGTCTCCTTCTTTCCTCCTTTCCATCATTCTACTTCTGTCTCCTTCTTTCCTCCTCCATCACTCCACTTCTGTCTCCTTCTTTCCTCCTTTCCATCACTCTACTTCTGTCTCCTTCTTTCCTCCTTTCCATCATTCTACTTCTGTCTCCTTCTTTCCTCCTTTCCATCACTCTACTTCTGTCTCCTTCTTTCCTCCTTTCCATCATTCTACTTCTGTCTCTTTCTTTCCTCCTCCATCACTCTACTTCTGTCTCCTTCTTTCCTCCTCCATCACTCCTCTTCTGTCTCCTTCTTTCCTCCTTTCCATCACTTCTCTACTGTCTCCTTCTTTCCTCCTTTCCATCACTCCTCTACTGTCTCCTTCTTTCCTCCTTTCCATCACTCCACTTCTGTCTCCTTCTTTCCTCCTTTCCATCACTCTACTTCTGTCTCCTTCTTTCCTCCTCCATCACTCTACTTCTGTCTCCTTCTTTCCTCCTTTCCATCACTCTACTTCTGTCTCCTTCTTTCCTCCTTTCCATCACTCTACTTCTGTCTCCTTCTTTCCTCCTTTCCATCATTCTACTTCTGTCTCCTTCTTTCCTCCTTTCCATCACTCTACTTCTGTCTCCTTCTTTCCTCCTTTCCATCATTCTACTTCTGTCTCTTTCTTTCCTCCTCCATCACTCTACTTCTGTCTCCTTCTTTCCTCCTCCATCACTCCTCTTCTGTCTCCTTCTTTCCTCCTTTCCATCACTCCTCTACTGTCTCCTTCTTTCCTCCTTTCCATCACTCCTCTACTGTCTCTTTCTTTCCTCCTCCATCACTCCACTTCTGTCTCCTTCTTTCCTCCTTTCCATCACTCCTCTTCTGTCTCCTTCTTTCCTCCTTTCCATCACTCCTCTACTGTCTCCTTCTTTCCTCCTTTCCATCACTCCTCTACTGTCTCTTTCTTTCCTCCTCCATCACTCCACTTCTGTCTCCTTCTTTCCTCCTTTCCATCTCTCCTCTTCTGTCTCCTTCTTTCCTCCTTTCCATCTCTCCTCTTCTGTCTCCTTCTTTCCTCCTCCATCACTCTACTTCTGTCTCCTTCTTTCCTCCTTTCCATCACTCTACTTCTGTCTCCTTCTTTCCTCCTTTCCATCACTCCTCTACTGTCTCCTTCTTTCCTCCTCCATCACTCTACTTCTGTCTCCTTCTTTCCTCCTTTCCATCACTCTACTTCTGTCTCCTTCTTTCCTCCTTTCCATCACTCCTCTTCTGTCTCCTTCTTTCCTCCTTTCCATCACTCTACTTCTGTCTCCTTCTTTCCTCCTCCATCACTCTACTTCTGTCTCCTTCTTTCCTCCTTTCCATCTCTACTCTTTTGTCTCCTTCTTTCCTCCTTTCCATCTCTACTCTTCTGTCTCCTTCTTTCCTCCTCCATCACTCTACTTCTGTCTCCTTCTTTCCTCCTTTCCATCACTCTACTTCTGTCTCCTTCTTTCCTCCTTTCCATCACTCCTCTTCTGTCTCCTTCTTTCCTCCTTTCCATCACTCCTCTTCTGTCTCCTTCTTTCCATCTCTCCTCTTCTCTCCTTCTTTCCTCCTTTCCATCACTCCTCTTCTGTCTCCTTCTTTCCTCCTTTCCATCACTCCACTTCTGTCTCCTTCTTTCCTCCTTTCCATCACTCTACTTTTGTCTTCTTCTTTCCATCACTCCTCTTCTGTCTCCTTCTTTCCTCCTCCATCACTCTACTTCTGTCTCCTTCTTTCCTCCTTTCCATCATTCCTCTACTGCCTTGTTCTTTCCTCCTTTCCATCACTCCTCTTCTGTCTCTTTCTTTCCTTCTTTCCATCACTCTACTTTTGTCTCCTTCTTTCCATCTCTCCTCTTCTCTCGTTCTTTCCTCCTTTCCATCACTCCTCTTCTGTCTCCTTCTTTCCTCCTTTCCATCACTCCACTTCTGTCTCCTTCTTTCCTCCTTTCCATCACTCTACTTTTGTCTTCTTCTTTCCATCACTCCTCTTCTGTCTCCTTCTTTCCTCCTCCATCACTCTACTTCTGTCTCCTTCTTTCCTCCTTTCCATCACTCTACTTCTGTCTCCTTCTTTCCTCCTTTCCATCATTCCTCTTCTGTCTCTTTCTTTCCTTCTTTCCATCACTCTACTTTTGTCTCCTTCTTTCCATCTCTCCTCTTCTCTCGTTCTTTCCTCCTTTCCATCACTCCTCTTCTGTCTCCTTCTTTCCTCCTCCATCACTCCTCTTCTGTCTCCTTCTTTCCTCCTTTCCATCACTCCTCTACTGTCTCCTTCTTTCCTCCTTTCCATCACTCCTCTACTGTCTCTTTCTTTCCTCCTCCATCACTCCACTTCTGTCTCCTTCTTTCCTCCTTTCCATCACTCCTCTTCTGTCTCCTTCTTTCCTCCTTTCCATCACTCCTCTACTGTCTCCTTCTTTCCTCCTTTCCATCACTCCTCTACTGTCTCTTTCTTTCCTCCTCCATCACTCCACTTCTGTCTCCTTCTTTCCTCCTTTCCATCTCTCCTCTTCTGTCTCCTTCTTTCCTCCTTTCCATCTCTCCTCTTCTGTCTCCTTCTTTCCTCCTCCATCACTCTACTTCTGTCTCCTTCTTTCCTCCTTTCCATCACTCTACTTCTGTCTCCTTCTTTCCTCCTTTCCATCACTCCTCTACTGTCTCCTTCTTTCCTCCTCCATCACTCTACTTCTGTCTCCTTCTTTCCTCCTTTCCATCACTCTACTTCTGTCTCCTTCTTTCCTCCTTTCCATCACTCCTCTTCTGTCTCCTTCTTTCCTCCTTTCCATCACTCTACTTCTGTCTCCTTCTTTCCTCCTCCATCACTCTACTTCTGTCTCCTTCTTTCCTCCTTTCCATCTCTACTCTTTTGTCTCCTTCTTTCCTCCTTTCCATCTCTACTCTTCTGTCTCCTTCTTTCCTCCTCCATCACTCTCCTTCTGTCTCCTTCTTTCCTCCTTTCCATCACTCCTCTTCTCTTGTTCTTTCCTCCTTTCCATCACTCCACTTCTCTCGTTCTTTTCTTTCTCCTTTTAACATTCCATCTCTCTTCCTTTCTTTAGCACTCCACCTTTCTTCTTCTCTTTCTATCACTCCATCTTTTGTTTTCTTGTCCTTTCACTTCAACTTTTCTTTCAATCATCACTTCATCTTGTTTCTTTTTCTTTCTGTCCTTCCACCTACCTACTTACCTTGCTTGCTTTCTTTCTTTCCCTTTGCCACCTCCCTCTTTCCTTCTCTCTCCCCATCCAGCCCAGCTGCCCCCCAGGGAGCAGCACAACCCCCTAGAGGCCTAAGTTGGGGTCAGCCCCTCCTTGGATCTGGAGTGGGGTGACCAGATGTCCCGATTTTAGAGAGACAGTCCCAATATTTTGGGCTTTGTCTTATATAGGCTCCTATTCCCCCACCCCCGTCCTGGTTTTTCACACTTGCTGTCTGGTCACCCTAATCCGGAGGCCTGGGCTGGCCCCTCTCTAGGAAACCTTGCACCCCATGTCAGCCCCCAGCCAGCCCTGCTCCGCACCTGCCTGCAGTGAGATCTAGTGGGGGGAGGCCCACAGGCTCAGTGAGGGGGGAGAATAATTATCCTGTGGCAGGGAGTTCCACAGAGTAATTGCATCAACGTAACCATCCATTTGCCCCCCACACTCCTCCATCAATCCATGCATCCTTCCCTCCCCAGTACTTCCCTCTCCTCCCTTCTCCCTTCCTCTACCCCCCTCTCTGGGGGACAGGATGTGGGCCCATCCACCCCCTCCCCCAGGGTAACATCCCCTCCAGGGCTGGAGGAGGCACTTCCTGCCTGCCCATCCCCCACCCCGCACCTCCACCACTGCCATCCCTCCTTCCAGCCCAACCTTCGCCCCCACTTGGCCCTGGGAGACGCTGATAATGGGGCCAGGCCCGGACTTTCCCCCCGCCGCCAGCGGGGCAATGTGCTGAGCCGGGGGAGTGGGGGGGGGAAGAAAGACATGGCCCGGGGGCAGGGGTGGATGGATGGATGGGTCCGAGGGGTGGCCGGATGATGGGGGTCACCGTGCAACCCTGGTCACGCCCACTCCGGCTGTGTGGTCAGGGGGGCACAGGCTGGTTCCCCCAGAGCAGAATTGAGAAAAGGGAGGGGGAGAGAGCCACTGTCCCCCCACCCCCCCAAGCTGCCAGCACCTAGGCCTAGGGCCCCTCCCCATCCCGGGGCACCCCGCAAATCCAGAGGGGGGAGGGAATCAAGGAGGAGGTATGGGATCCAGAGACCCAAGGGGAGGGGATCCTGCTGCGGCGGGGAGGGGGGGGAGGAAGACTAGAAGCTGTTCGCTGCCCCCCCCACCCCAAGGCACACACAGATCCGCACAGCCTGAGTCAAGGCTGAGCCTGCCCTGCCCCCTGGTGGCAGCGCCCAGCCATGGCCCAGTCTCACAGGGCAGCTCTAGTGGGACATGTGGGTCCCTCCCGCCCCCAAATCCCTGCCTATTCCCCTCCCTCCTCCAGCTCTTCCCAACCCCCCACTCCCCCTCCTCCAGCTCTTCCCAACCCCCCACTCCCTCCCTCCTCCCCCAACACCCCCTCATTCCCTACTCCCCTCCCTCCTCCAGCCCTCCCTAACCCCCCACTCCCTCCCTCCTCCCCGACCCCCCTCCTCCAGCTCTTCCCAACCCCCCACTCCCTCCCTCCTCCCCCAACACCCCCTCATTCCCTACTCCCCTCCCTCCTCCAGCCCTCCCCAACCCCCCACTCCCTCCCTCCTCCCCGACCCCCCTCCTCCAGCTCTTCCCAACCCCCCACTCCCTCCCTCCTCCCCCAACACCCCCTCATTCCCTACTCCCCTCCCTCCTCCAGACCTCCCTAACCCCCCACTCCCTCCCTCCTCCCCGACCCCCCTCCTCCAGCTCTTCCCAACCCCCCACTCCCTCCCTCCTCCCCGACCCCCCTCCTCCAGCTCTTCCCAACCCCCCACTCCCCCTCCTCCAGCTCTTCCCAACCCGCCACTCCCTCCCTCCTCCCCCAACACCCCCTCATTCCCTACTCCCCTCCCTCCTCCAGCTCTTCCCAACCCCCCACTCCCTCCCTCCTCCCCGACCCCCCTCCTCCAGCTCTCCCTAACCCCCCACTCCCTCCCTCCTCCCCCAACACCCCCTCATTCCCTATTCCCCTCCCACCTCCAGCCCTCCCCAACCCCCCACTCCTTCCCTCCTCCCCGACCCCCCTCCTCCAGCTCTTCCCAACCCCCCACTCCCTCCCTCCTCCCCGACCCCCCTCCTCCAGCCCTCCCTAACCCCCCACTCCCTCCCTCCTCCCCGACCCCCCCTCCTCCAGCTCTTCCCAACCCCCCACTCCCTCCCTCCTCCCCGACCCCCCCTCCTCCAGCCCTCCCCAAGCCCACACTCCCTCCCTCCTCCCCCAACGCCCCCTCCCTGTTCCCGCCCCGCCCCCTGGCCCCGTTTCCCGCCCGTTCCAACGGCCGCTCCCCGCCTCGTGCCCTGAGGTGACCGTCGGGCGGCTGGCGGGGGGAGGGGCGGGTCTGTTTGAGTCCAGGCGGCCCATACAAAAGCCAGGGGGGAGGGGCTACTACCCCCCTCCCTACCTCACGGCCTGCTAATTAGCTCCCCCTAAGTAGCCGCCCCCAGCTAATTAATTAACCCCCCGGGGGACGATGACTCATGGCAATAATCTGGCCATGGCCATCACCCCAATTAACCCCTCAAAGCTAATTAACCCCTTGGCCATGTTCCAGCAGCTAATTAACAACCGGAGTCGTTAACGCCCTCGCGAATTATGGTCTGGGCATAGCTAATTAACATTAATGCATTAATAAAGAGTAATAATGACCCCCCTTGCATCTGAAGAAGTGGGTATTCACCCACGAAAGCTCATGCTGCAAAACGTCTGTTAGTCTATAAGGTGCCACAGGATTCTTTGCTGCTTTTAATGACCCCCCAGTCGCCCATGATGCCTAACGCCCAACTGATCCCCACAGGGTAATTAATATGTTAACGATAACATCACAACAGCCAATCACCCCGAATTTCATTCATCTCAATAACAATCATTAATATCACCAGCATTACTATCAACAAATATTAATTACCATCCCCCCAATTAACATCAATAACGAGAGCCAATCACTCCTAATTAACATAATTCATACAGAGCCCAGAGTTCATTAAATAACCAATAATCCCTCATTAATAAAGGGGCTACAATTAATAACCTCTAATATAATCAATATACGATACTTAGGAAACAGTCATTCAAAAGCCAACACTCTGGAAAACCCCATAATTAACGCAGAGCCATTAATTAGCTCCTTCTGAATAATAAGAGAATTGACGAGAGGCCATGATTAAAGCACCCATAAATATTAAATACTGCCCCAAAGGCCCATGGTAACAGATAAATAACCAATCAAAAGGCAACCAAGAGCCAAACAATAAGTGAACAATGCGAAATAAGTAGTAAATACCCACAATATTTCATTGTAAAGACATAACCCACGAAACAGGCCTCATTAAATACATGATGATATTCATAAATAACCACAAGACATAATAAAATAATACACAAAGGAGGAACGGCCACTAATGGCCAATAATAACGAAAGAACCACTGCCCAGAATAGAGATTTACCGATTATGAACAGGTTTGGCAGAATTCGATTTTTATTTTATTATAATTTTGATGGATAACAAGGGTGTTTAGCCATTTTTTCTCTATATTTTATTTTAGTGCAGAACTAAGAGTTCAAAGAATTTTTTTCTAGTTTTACTTATTTAAATTTTCACCATTGCGGGAACTTAGGGAGAGATTGATAATGGGTGGATGTGTCAGACAGTAATTTTTTTAATTATGGTAGATACTGAAATTCAAAAAGTTTATAACTGATAAACACAAGCTGTCAGCATCACATGAGGAAACATACAAAGTCAAAATCAAACTCCGATAATTTCCGAAGTAATGGCTGTAACTTTCAGTTATTATTGATGGAAATATTTTGCATATCTGCAGCAAAATCGATGTTTACCAACGTTGGTGATAAAAACCTGATCCTTCCAAGCCCAAAAATAATCCACAAATGGACGAATGGCCACTAATGACTGAACCCTTATCAGAATAGAGATTCATAGATTATAAAGCCAGAAGAGACCATCCCGTCCTGGATGACAGAGTCCAGAGAACTGCCCTGAATATTTTACATCAGTTATTGATAACAATAAATGGTCAATTAGCAAATAATTAACACTATTTGTTAACAATATTTTATAGTTAAGTGGTTATACGTAATTAATAATAACTATGTAATAGCTAATAAAGTAAATAACATTTCAGTCAATAGACTACCATCCTTAAAGTGTTAATAAATAAAAATCAATATTACAAAGTTAATTAATCATACATATTTGTTTCATTAATAAGGAACCTGATCACTTTTATCCAGCCATCACCTTACACACCCTTCCACCCATCCATCCCCCGCACACCATCCATCCCTCTAGCCTTCCCCTGCACTCTGCCATCGATCCATCTATCCCCATACATACCATTCATCCGCACAACCCTCCCTCTCTCCATCCTCACACATGCTCACTTGTCCCATTATCCATCCATCCACACACCCCTCCCTCCCTCTCTCCAGCCTCACAGATACTCACCCATCCCATTATCCATCCATCCATCCATCCATCCATCCATCCATCCATCCATCCATGTCTCCCTCCTTCTCCCTCTATCTGTCCTTGGATCTATCAAACTACCCCCATCTATCCCTCCCTCCCAGTGCAGGCCTGCCAGAGCTAACTCCTCTTTGTCCATGTCCCCCACAGCATGGACTGGTTCCACTGCAATCAGTGCTTCCGCCAAGATGGTGCCAACTTCTGCATCACCAGCTGTGGACACCTCTTCTGCAGGAAATGCTTTGCTGCGGGTGAGGCTCGGGGCATGCTCCGTGCTTTGCCCCCAGGGTTCTGAGGGGCAGGAAATGGGGTCCGGCCCCCTCCAGAAGCCTCTGGGACCATGCACATAGTGGGCCATCATTGAAGCCCCCTGAAAAATGCTTCAAAAATGTTTCCTTCAAAAACGAAATTTCTCAGAAAACATTTCCCTCAAAAACATCCCCTCCCTCCCCGCAAAAAATCATTGTTGATTTGTTTTGAGAAGAAATTTTCAACCATTACATTTTTCTCAAAATTTTCCCACTTGAAGATTATTTTTTTCTTTAAAAAAATCATTTTGATGAAGTTCAGGAAGAAACTGACATTTGTCATTTAGCGATAAAGGAAAATTCCCGTTTTCTGTGTTTTTTTACCTTTGCCTACCATTCCCCCATTGGAAAAAGGAGGGGAAGGTTCAAACTATAAAGTTAAAGAAAGTGAGGGAGGAACCCAGATTTGCACCCTCATTAACTTTTTCTGACTGGAAAAATTGTGAAAATAATAGAAAATAGGGAAAATAGTTGGAGAGAGTTGCACTATTTCCCCCAACTCAAAAAAATACAGGGGAATGGAGGGGGGGATGATAGAAAATCTCTTTTCCACCCTTTTTTCCATGGGAAAAATGTAAAAAGTGAGTTCTTCCCCACATTTCACACATTTTTCTTCCACGGGAAAAGTGCAAAAATAGTTTGAAAAATGTTAAAAAGTGAGAAAAAGTACTTTTTAAAAATCAGCTTTTTCCAGTATAAAAAAAAGTAAAAAGGAAGCAAAAGTGTGTTTTTTCCTCGTTTTCTCTCACTTTCACATTCTCCATTTCACTAAAACCCCGGGGGAGGGGGGCGGGGAATAGTGACAGAGTGCCTTGCCTACACACACAAACTGTACTGCTTCAGCTCCCTGGCTTAGTTAAATCGGTATAAACTCTGTACAGAACTTGCGACCACAATCATCAATCATCATCATCACCACTTGTTTCAACCCTTGCAGAGATATGCCCCATTTGTGGAGTGACCTGCAAATATCTATGTCTCGCCGATAATGTGAGTTGCTCTCATCCTTTTCCACCATCTTCCTTTCCTTCTCTTGTCTACACATGATTCTGGTTTAACTAGAGATGTGGTCTTAGCCCAATTGTGTGTGGCTGCTCCGATTTCAATTTAGCATGAGGATCTTTTGGAGTTTTAGCCCTGAATGATTTTGCTTTGGTTGTTTCAGGTCCCCAAAATGATCTGTTCATGTTGGCTCAAAAGCTCCAGTAGGATCCTGGTGTATTGGCCTCTGAACCCTTCAGGTATCCCACTGTCCTCCCTGAAACCACCCCTGGAAACCTGAAAGCAGTGCAAAGGACTCTGGGATGCAGGTCCATGGTGCAGCATGTGGCTTGAAGGTGCCCTACCAAAATAGCCCATATCTGATGGTTGACCCAAGCCGGGTGGGAGCTGCTCCATACTTGCTTTGCCTATTTCTTTCTCGCCCACAGATGAAACCCCAAGAAAAGATCTTTTTCAAGAGCCCAGTGGAAACGGCCCTCAAATATCTGGCCCACATCTCCCAGGTAAGGGGCAGAGAATCCCCACTGGAGGGGGCAGATGAAAGCCGGCACCCCCTAGACGGGAAAGGCTCCATCCAAGGTAACTATAGGCCAGGAAACAATCCTGGGCTAAAGAATGAACATGGGACTCAGGACAGAGGTATAATCAATACCAGTCAGCACGGTTATATGGAAAACAGCTGACCTTCTTCTCTGAGGAGATCACAAGTTTCGATGTGACTGGCTTTTGTAAGGTGTTTGACACAGCACCGCCTGACACCCTGATTAAAGAACGGGCAGGGATCCAATGTCAACGGTGCACACATTAAGAACCAGCTAAGGGACAGATCTCAATAAATAGTTCTCGACGGGGAATCACCATCCAAAGGGGACGTACGTCTCTAGTGGGATCGCACAGAGAGAGGTCAGCTCTAGTGCCTGGCGGTCTTCAGCACTTTATAAGGAATAGCTACCATGGATTTGTCAAGAACAATCATGCCAAACCAGCCTCCTTTGACAGGGTTACTGGCTTAGCAGAGCGGGGGCAGCCAGGTGATGTGGCTTGATTTTAGTAAGGCTTTGACACAACAAACTAGGGAAATCTAATCTTGATGATGCAAGGTGGGTGCACAACTAGTTGAAAGACCATCCTCAAAGAGTAGCTATCAATGGTTCACTAGCAAACTGGGAGGCTGTATCAAGTGGGGTCCTGCAGGGGTCAGTCCCAGCTCAGGTTCTAGTCACACTAATGACTTGGATAATGGAGCAGAGAGCATGCTTCTAAAATTTGCGTCTGTCACCAAGCTGGGAGGGGTCCAAGGGTTTTGGAGGACAGGCTTACAATTCAAAATGACCTTGACAAATTGGAGAATCAGTCTGACTTCAGCCAGATGAAATTCAGCAAAGACAAATTCAAAGGACTTCACTTAGGAAGGAAAAAATCTAATGCACAGCTACAAAATAGGGAAGGACTAGGTAGGGAATAGCATGGCTGCAAAGGCACTGCGGGCTCGAGTGAATCACAAATTGAAGATGAGTCACCCGTGTGATGCAGTTGCGAAAAAGTCAAATATTCTGGGGCATATTACCAGGTATGTTGTCTATAAGACATGGGAGGTCATTGTCTCGTTCTGCACAGCACTGGTGAGGCCTCAGCTGGAGTACTGTGTCCAGTTCTGGGTGCCCGACTTTAGGAAACTGGAGAGAGTCCAGAGGAGAGCACTGAAAATGATCAAAGGGTGAGAAAACCTGAACTGCAAGGAAAAGTTAAGAAACCAGGGCATGTTTAGGCATGAGAAAAGAAGACTGAGAGGGGAGTGAGAACAGTCTTCAACTCTGCTGAGGGCTGCTGTAAAGAGGACGGGGATCAATTGTTCACTGACAGCAGGAGAAGACATAAGGGGCTTAGTCCACAGCAAGGGAGACTGAGGATTCCTGTTGTTGGAGGTTTTAAAGATATGGTTGGACAACTCCCCATCAGGGCTGACCTAGGTTTACTTGGTCCTGCCTCGGAAATGTTTCTAGGACACTGGGGGGAAATCCGTATAAGATCACTGAGGGTCAGGTCTGCGGATGACCCAAGGGTTGGCGGAGCAGGAAGTGGTGACGAGCCCACGGAGACCTGGATCACTGGCTGAGCTGGGCCCATTCCACCCAACGACATTTCGACCCAGATAAATGCCAAGTCCTCCAGTCAGGACGGAGGCGCGCAGGCCGGGCCAGCAGGGACTCTAAAATGGACCCAGGGGTCAGGGGCACATGCGGCTGAACGCGAGCGCCCAGGGCGATGCTGCGGTTATCCTTGGGTGGCTACACCGAAGAACCTGTCTGGAGGTGGAGCGGAGACAGATTGAGGCAGGTTGCGTGCAGCTCTGGTGGGCGCCTGTGACGGGCGAGGGGCAGAGACAAGCCATGGGAACGACAAGGATGGAGGAGAAGCCACCAGCAAGCACGCTCTGCAGAGTTAGCAGAGAGGATTGAGGGGGGCCCAGACTCCGGACGGGTCCGCCATCTTCGAAGGGGTCAGGCAGCCGGGGGAATTCGAGGTCAGGCAAAGATGGAGTGCCTGGGCTACTAACCAAGCAGAGGGCTGGTTAATAATCAGAGCATGGGCTTTGCTGGAACTCCCCCCCCCCCCCGCTAATTATTTACGCTAAAGGAGCCAGATAAGGAGGGAGATGAATGGAGATGGAAGTTAATCATCACAGGGGATTTCAGTGCAGTCAGCAACAGCGCTGATAGTCGCAGAGATAGTCCACTTCTGGATCTCACCTCCTGAGCCAGCCATGCCCCGCCCCCGTGTCCCATTCCCCACCCCCCGGAGCCAGCCAGTCCCTGCCCTGGGGCAGGATCGGACCTGGCGCCCCCTAGAGGGTTCAGCTCCTGCCCCATTACCCACCACCCGGAGCCAGCCAGTCCCCGCCCTGGGGCAGGATTGGACCTGGCGCCCCCTAGAGGGTTCAGCCCCTGCCCCATTCCCCACCCCCTGGAGCCAGCCAGTCTCTGCCCTGGGGACGGAGGGGAGGCAGCACCCCCTAGAGGATCCAGCCGGTGCCCCATTTGCTGTGTCTGTCTCCCAGGTGTGGAGTTTCCAGCGGGCGCAGAGCGAGCGGCTTCTCTCGTTCTACAAGGACAGGGTGTCCCAGGCGGAGGGGTCCCTGCAGGAGACGCGCCAGAAACTTTCCACCCGCGACAGGTCAGAGCCCGGCCACCAGGGGTCACCAGGAACGTGCCCCTGGGCACAGCACCCGCCATCCCTGGGGCATGGCTGGCACACGGCACCTGGCCCGATCGGCACAGCACGCACAGAGCCTGGCACTCGTGCACAGGTCCTGGCACGTGGGCGGGGGGACCCTGGGGGTGGGCAGATCAGGGCAGTACTCAGCCCCTCTGACCCCATGTATCCTTCCCCTCCCCAGGGAGCTGGAGGCGCTGAGGCGGGAGAACGACGAGCTGAAGAAATATCTGAGCATCCTCAAGGCGAGTGCTGTCTGTCTGTCTGACCGTCTGTGTGTCATCCTGCCCGGTCTGTCTGTCTGTGTGTCATCCTGCCCACTGTCAGGCTGTCTGACCGTCTGTGTGTCATCCTGCCCGCTGTCAGGCTGTCTGTGTGTCGTCCTGCCCGCTGTCTGTCTGTCTGACCGTCTGTGTGTCATCCTGCCCGCTGTCAGTCAGTCTGTGTGTCATCCTGCCCGCTGTCTGTCTGTCTGACCGTCTGTGTGTCATCCTGCCCGCTGTCAGTCTGTCTGTGTGTCATCCTGCCCGCTGTCTGTCTGTCTGACCGTCTGTGTGTCATCCTGCCCGCTGTCAGTCAGTCTGTGTGTCATCCTGCCCGCTGTCTGTCTGTCTGACCGTCTGTGTGTCATCCTGCCCGCTGTCAGTCTGTCTGTGTGTCATCCTGCCCGCTGTCTGTCTGTCTGACCGTCTGTGTGTCATCCTGCCCGATCTGTCTGTCTGTGTGTCATCCTGCCCACTGTCTGTCTGTCTGACCGTCTCTGTGTCATCCTGCCCGCTGTCAGTCTGTCTGTGTGTCATCCTGCCCGCTGTCTGTCTGTCTGACCGTCTGTGTGTCATCCTGCCCGCTGTCAGTCTGTCTGTGTGTCATCCTGCCCGCTGTCTGTCTGTCTGACCGTCTGTGTGTCATCCTGCCCGCTGTCAGTCTGTCTGTGTGTCGTCCTGCCCGCTGTCTGTCTGTCTGACCGTCTGTGTGTCATCCTGCCCGGTCTGTCTGTCTGTGTGTCATCCTGCCCGCTGTCTGTCTGTCTGTCCGTCATTGTGTCATCCCTCCTGCTGTCAGTCTGTCTGTGTGTCATCCTGCCCGCTGTCTGTCTGTCCGTCATTGTGTCATCCTGCCCGCTGTCTGTCTGTCTGTGTGTCATCCTGCCCGCTGTCTGTCTGTCTGACCGTCTGTGTGTCATCCTGCCCGCTGTCAGTCTGTCTGTGTGTCATCCTGCCCGCTGTCTGTCTGTCTGACCGTCTGTGTGTCATCCTGCCCGATCTGTCTGTCTGTGTGTCATCCTGCCCACTGTCTGTCTGTCTGACCGTCTCTGTGTCATCCTGCCCGGTCTGTCTGTCTGTGTGTCATCCTGCCCGCTGTCTGTCTGTCTGACCGTCTCTGTGTCATCCTGCCCGCTGTCAGTCTGTCTGTGTGTCATCCTGCCCGCTGTCTGTCTGTCTGACCGTCTGTGTGTCATCCTGCCCGCTGTCAGTCTGTCTGTGTGTCATCCTGCCCGCTGTCTGTCTGTCTGTCTGACCGTCTGTGTGTCATCCTGCCCGCTGTCAGTCTGTCTGTGTGTCGTCCTGCCCGCTGTCTGTCTGTCTGACCGTCTGTGTGTCATCCTGCCCGGTCTGTCTGTCTGTGTGTCATCCTGCCCGCTGTCTGTCTGTCTGTCCGTCATTGTGTCATCCCTCCTGCTGTCAGTCTGTCTGTGTGTCATCCTGCCCGCTGTCTGTCTGTCCGTCATTGTGTCGTCCTGCCCGCTGTCTGTCTGTCTGTGTCATCCTGCCCGCTGTCTGTCTGTCTGTCCATCATTGTGTCATCCCGCCTGCTGTCTGTCTGTCAGTGTGTCATCCCTCCCGCTGTCTGTCTGTGTGTCATCCTGCCCGCTGTCTGTCTGACTGTCTGTGTGTCATCCTGCCCGGTCTGTCTGTCTGTGTGTCATCCTGCCCGCTGTCTGTCTGTCTGTCCGTCATTGTGTCATCCCGCCTGCTGTCTCTCTGTCAGTGTGTCATCCCTCCCGCTGTCTGTCTGTCCGTCATTGTGTCATCCCGGCTGCTGTCTGTCTGTCTGTGTGTCATCCCTCCCGCTGTCTGTCTGTCCGTCATTGTGTCATCCCGCCTGCTGTCTGTCTGTCAGTGTGTCATCCCTCCCGCTGTCTGTCTGTCCATCATTGTGTCATCCCGCCTGCTGTCTGTCTGTCAGTGTGTCATCCTGCCCAATGTCTGTCCATCATTGTGTCATCCCTCCCGCTGTCTGTCTGACTGTCTGTGTGTCATCCCGCCCGCTGTCTGTCTGTCCGTCAGTGTGTCATCCCGCCCGCTGTCTGTCTGTCCGTCCGTCCGTCTGTCAGTGTGTCATCCCGCCCGCTGTCTGTCTGTCCGTCCGTGTGTCATCCCGCCCGCTGTCTGTCTGTCCGTCTGTCTGTCAGTGTGTCATCCCGCCCGCTGTCTGTCTGTCCGTCCGTGTGTCATCCCGCCCGCTGTCTGTCTGTCAGTGTGTCATCCCGCCCGCTGTCTGTCTGTGAGACAACCTTCCCACCAGCCGTCTGTGTGACGCCTGACCACGGTCTGTCTGTCTGCGCATTGTCCCGCCTGCTGTCCATCCATCTGTGCCACTCACCTCCTAGGCAGCCTGTGCCCCTGTCTCTCTGCTGCCCCCTGGGACAAACTAACCCCCCTTCTGCCCCTCTCCCTGCAGGCCTCGCCCAGCCGATGCCAGGGCAGCAGGTCAGCCAACCTCTCCCGGGCCCAGGGCATGTGACATGGGGGGGTCTGCGGGGCAGGAGTGGGGTGGGACGCAGGGACCTTGGGCAGTGGGTGGGGAGTGGTGGGGCCAGGTGGGAGGGTGTGGGAAGCTGGGGGCAGGTTGGGTGGCAATGGGGGTGGGGTGCTGGGTGGCACTGGGGGTGGGGAGTTGGGGGCACTGGGTTTGGGGTGCTGGGCAAGGGGGTGGGGAGTTGGGGCACTTGGCATGTGGTGCTTGGCAGGGTTTGGGTGCTGGGTGGGTAATGGGGAGTTGGGGGGCACTGGGGGTAGGTGCGAGTGGGGAGTTGGGGGGCACTGGGCTGTGGTGCTGGGTGGGGAGTTGGGGGCACTAGGGTGGGTGCTGGATGGGGAGTTGGGGGGCATCGGGCATGTGGTGATGGGCAGGGTTGGGTGCTGTGTGGGGGTGTGGGGAGTTGGGAGCACTGGGAGCCCCCCATCCCTTTGGCCCTGATCTGTGTCCCTTTCCCTTGGGCAGGGGCAGTACCCCCCGGCCGGTTGGCATCACCTCCCCCTCACAGAGCGGTAAGGAGAACCCGGGAGGGCACGGGGGAGCCCCCTTGATATAGAACAAATGTGGTGACAAGTGTGTGAAGGCATGGGGGGGCAGTGAGTGTGCAAGGGTGGGGGTGCCCACGGCGCTCTGGGTGTGTGAGGGCCGAGGATACCCACAGGAGGTGGGAGTGTGAGGGATGAGGGTGCCCACGGGGCTGTGGGCGTGCGAGGGCCGAGGATACCCACAGGCAGTGGGCGTGTGAGGACTGGGGGTACCCACGGGGCTGTGGGTGTGTGAGGGCCGAGGGTGCCCACAGGAGGTGGGAGTGTGAGGGATGAGGGTGCCCACGGGGCTGTGGGCGTGCGAGGGCCGAGGGTGCCCACAGGAGATGGGAGTGTGAGGGATGAGGGTGCCCACGGGGCTGTGGGTGTGTGAGGGCCGAGGGAGCCCACAGGAGGTGGGCACGGGTGCTGTGGCACAGTGGGTGTGCAAGTGCTGGGGGTTCTCATGGGGCAGTAGGCGTGCGAGGGCTGAGGATACCCACAGGTGGTGGGCGCGTGAGGGCTGGGGGCGCCCATGGGGCAGTGGGTGTGCGAGGGCAGGGATGCCTGCAGGGCAGTGGGTGCGTGGGCATGTGAGGGCCGGGGGGTGCCCACAGGCAACAGGCGTACTAGGGCTGGAGATGCCCTTGGGGTGGTGGGCGTGTGAGGCGGGTGCCCGTGGGGCAGAGGGCGTGCGAGGGTGGGGGGTACCTGTCGGCCGGTGGGTGTGAATGGGGAGGGGGTTTGGACTCCCTGTCTTCACCCGGCCCAGGAGCTAACGCCCGTCCCTCCTGCAGGTGCCCTGCGGCCCCGCACCCAGCTCTGCAGCCAGGTGGTCAGGTGAGTGTGTGTGTGTGTGTGTGTGTCCCCCTGCTGGTGGGGCCTGGCCCTGCGGGGTGTGTGTGTGTCCCTGTGCCCCCTACTGGTGGGGCTGTGTGTGTGTGTGTCCCTGCGCCCCCTGCTGGTGGGGCCAGGCCCCGTGGGGTGTGTGTGTCCGTCTCTGCGCCCCCTGCTGGTGGGGCCAGGCCCCGTGGGGTGTGTGTCCGTCTCTGCGCTCCCTGCTGGCGGGGCCGGGCCCTGCAGGGTGTGGGGGGGGGTGTCCCTGCGCCCCCTGCTGGCGGGGCCGGGCCCTGCGGGGTGTGTGTGTGTGTCCCTGTGCCCCCTACTGGTGGGGCTGGGTGTGTGTCCGTCCCTGCGCCCCCTGCTGGCAGGGCCGGGCCCTGCGGGGTGTGGGGGTGTGTGTCCCTGCGCCCCCTGCTGGCAGGGCCGGGCCCTGTGGGGTGTGTGTGTCCGTCTCTGCGCCCCCTGCTGGTGGGGCCAGGCCCTGTGCGGTGTGTGTGTCCGTCTCTGCGCCCCCTGCTGGTGGGGCCAGGCCCTGTGCGGTGTGTGTGTCCGTCTCTGCGCCCCCTGCTGGTGGGGCCAGGCCCTGTGCGGTGTGTGTGTCCGTCTCTGCGCCCCCTGCTGGCAGGGCCGGGCCCTGCAGGGTGTGGGGGTGTGTGTCCCTGTGCCCCCTGCTGGCAGGGCCGGGCCCTGCAGGGTGTGGGGGGTGTCCCTGCGCCCCCTGCTGGCGGGGCCGGGCCCTGCGGGGTGTGTGTCCCTGCGCCCCCTGCTGGCGGGGCCGGGCCCTGCGGGGTGTGTGTCCCTGCGCCCCCTGCTGGCGGGGCCGGGCCCTGCGGGGTGTGTGTCCCTGCGCCCCCTGCTGGCGGGGCCGGGCCCTGCGGGGTGTGTGTCCCTGCGCCCCCTGCTGGCGGGGCCGGGCCCTGCGGGGTGTGTGTCCCTGCGCCCCCTGCTGGCGGGGCCGGGCCCTGCGGGGTGTGTGTCCCTGCGCCCCCTGCTGGCGGGGCCGGGCCCTGCGGGGTGTGTGTCCCTGCGCCCCCTGCTGGCGGGGCCGGGCCCTGCGGGGTGTGTGTGTGGGGTGTGTCCCTGCGCCCCCTGCTGGCAGGGCCGGGCCCTGCGGGGTGTGTGTGGGGGTGTGTCCCTGCGCCCCCTGCTGGCGGGGCCGGGCCCTGCGGGGTGTGTGTGTGGGGTGTGTCCCTGCGCCCCCTGCTGGCAGGGCCGGGCCCTGCGGGGTGTGTGTGGGTTGTGTCCCTGCGCCCCCTGCTGGCACGGCCGGGCCCTGCGGGGTGTGGGGGTGTGTGTCCCTGCGCCCCCTGCTGGCAGGGCTGGGCCCTGCGGGGTGTGTGTGGGGGTGTGTCCCTGCGCCCCCTGCTGGCGGGGCCGGGCCCTGCGGGGTGTGTGTGGGGGGGTGTGTCCCTGCGCCCCCTGCTGGCGGGGCCGGGCCCTGCAGGGTGTGTGGGGGTGTGTGTCCCTGCGCCCCCTGCTGGCGGGGCCGGGCCCTGCGGGGTGTGTGTCCCTGCGCCCCCTGCTGGCAGGGCCGGGCCCTGCGGGGTGTGTGTCCCTGCGCCCCCTGCTGGCAGGGCCGGGCCCTGCGGGGTGTGTGTCCCTGCGCCCCCTGCTGGCAGGCCTGGGCCCTGCGGGGTGTGTGGGGGGGGGTGTCCCTGCGCCCCCTGCTGGCAGGGCCGGGCCCTGCGGGGTGTGGGGGCCTTGTTGCCCCCTGCTGGAGGGGCTGCACCCTGCTGTGCGTGTGCCCAGCTGGGGGGCGCCCCACGTAACAAGGTCTCTCCCCCCACAGCCGCTCCTCCTCGCTGGAGTCCATCCCCTATCGCCTCTCCAGCACCCCCAGCTGGCCGGTGAGTCGCCCTCGTGCCCCCTGCAGAGTGGGGGGGCACTACACAGGCTATGGGGGGCAGGAGGGCCATCTGGGTGCCTGGGGCCACAGGAGGTGGGGGGGGCTGCCCGGGCCCCCCACTCTGACTCACTGCATCTCTCCTTTTCCCAGCAGGCTCCAGGACCTGCCCAGACCCCCACTGGCTCCAGCATCGGTGAGAGGGCCGGGGGGCTGCCCCCCAGCCAGCTGAGAACTGACCTCAGCTTGGCCCAGCCATGGGCTCAGAGCCATGGCTGCCCCCCACCCGCTCCCTGGGGCAGTCACCCCCCCGGGGCACTGGATCACCCCCCCCGCCCAGTTTCACTTCTCCAGAGCTGGGCCCCCGCAAATCCATGATCCCCCCTGAACTGTCTCCCCTCTGCTCCACAGCCACCCCGTCTCCCGCCTCCCCCCAGAGCCTGTCCTACTGGTGAGTGTGTGTGGGGGGGGCCCTGCATCCCCCTGGGGGGCAGGGATTGCCCCAGCTGGGGGGCTCTGGGACTCAGATTACCTAGGTGGGGGGGGTCTGTGGGGCTGGGATTCCCTGCTCGTGGGGGGTGGGGGCTGGGATTCCCCCGGGGGGTCTCTCTGTTGGTTCCCCCCTCTCCTAACTCCCTCTCTTCTCCCCCCAGGGCCTCCTCCTCCTCCACCCAGACCCCCGCACTGGGCACCTTCCCCTTGCGCCCCCCCGGGCGGGGGCCAGTGGAGGGCGAGGCCGGGCAGGGCCGGGGCCCCCCCACGCTGGCACTGGGCATCTTCGCAGGTGAGCGGGCGGGGGGGGGGGAGAATGAGACACGGGGCCCACCCGGGACCTCCCCACCCATCCTGGGAGACCGGGGGGGGGATGGGAATGAGAGGTGAGGGGATCCCCCTCCCAGCCCATAGCAGGGTCCACAGGGCACCCCCAATCTGCCCCACTAACCCCTCCCATCTGCCCCACAGATCTGAGAGAGGGGGGCACCCCTCGGGGGAGCCAAAGCGCAGAGAGACCAAGACCCATACAGGTGAGGGGGCAGGGTGGGGGTCAAGCCGGGGGGCTGAACGGGCCGGGGGTCGAGCTGGAGGGCGCTCGGGGCAGAGTGGGCTGGAGGCAGGGGGCTCAGGCTAAGCGTATCTGGCTGTAGCATTCTGGGTAATTTCTTCTCTCCCCCCAGCTAAGATTCACCCCCCAACTCACCCCCTCCCAGCATGGCAGGTGAGTGAGACTGGATTGGGGGGGGTCACATCCCACACAGAGGGGGCTGGGGGAGGGGGGCTAAAGGGGGTGAGCCCCCAAAAGAGGGGTCTGGGGAGGGGGGGCTCAGAGGGAGGGAAGTCAGAGGGGAATGACCCCCCCAGACTGTTCTGTCTCTTCACTAGGATTCTCTCCCCACAGGGCCCCCAGTGCCAGCCAGGCCCCCCAACTGTAGCGTGTGGGGCACAGAAACTGCCCAGGCTCCCCAGCACCCGACGGACTCTGCCCCTGCAGTCCCCTGGGGACCGGAGCGGCTGTGCGAACAGCCGGGGGAGCCTCCCCACCCCATCACAGCTGCCCCCCCACTCCCTACCTCCCCCCCAGGCCAGTCTAACAGCCCCCCCATACTTGCCCACACTGGCCCGGCCCAAGCGTCCCCATTCCTCCAGCCCCCCATGCACCTGCCTCCCCACCCAGCCAGCCCCAGGGCCGGGGCTCTGTTACCCCCCCCACAAGCTGGGATCAGAGCCATTGAGGGGGTGGTCACACCACTGGAGTCCAGCCCATTATCTCTGTTTCCCACCCCCCCCCCGGGATCAGAGCCATTGGGGGGGAGGAAAATCACACCACTGGTGTCCAGCCCCCCATTATCCCTGTCCCCCCCAGCTGGGGTGCCCCCAAATGTCACCGATTCCCCTGGAGCCCAGACCATCCCCCCCATTGACAATAAATGTCTGGCTTTTCCAACTGGGGTGCTGGGTGTTTGGGGGAGAACTGAGGTTCAGCCATAACCCCCCCGTAACCTAGGGAGACAGAACCCGATTTCCCGCCCCCAGCCGCTCTTCTCCCACCCTTGGGGGTTCTCCTGGGGGAAGGGCTGGACCCCGACCTCCCAAAGCCCGAGTGGGCGTGGGGGCAGCAGGAGCCGGGCGCTGAAGGAGGGAGTGGGGAAGAGGAAATGAGGGAGGAGAGGAAGAAACGAGTGACGGGGAACCCAGAGGAGAGAGGAAGGGGAGACGGGCGACCCACCCCCACTGAGCACCAGGGACCCCTCCCCATCCCCTCCCCCCCCCAAGCAGACACAGGCCACAGGCGTGGGAGTCAACTTCAAACCTCGCTTTAACTCGCGCCAGCCGGGCATTATAAATTAACGACTCCAGAAAGGACCAACACCGCCAGGGAAAGGCCGCCCCCCGCCCGCTCCACCGCCCCGGTTTCTCCTGCCCAGTTTGTAAAACCAAACCCAGGGAGCCCCCCACAGACCAGGCCAGATGCTGCCCCCAGCCAGTTCCCGCCACACGTGTCTCTCTGGGAGACAGGGCCTTAACGTGATCTAGAAGGGGGGAGGGACGAACCAAGGCAGACTCTAGAAACAGAGGTGCCTGAAGGAGGGGAGAGGTGAGGGAAGTCTGGAGAAGGGAGCATACCTGAATCCAGAAATCTAGTCGGAAGGTACAGGGTTCTAGAGCACAAACCTGTAACCAGAGAACCTAGGTTCTAGAGTAGGGGACCAGGAGTGAAATGGTATCTGGGTTCTAGAGCATGGTAGAGGGAACTGGACACCTGGGTTCTAGCTCAAGAGCTCCAGGTTCTAGGGCCTGTGGCAGAGTTTGAGGGTGTCCCTCTGTTCTAGCAGAGGAAGGGGACCAGGGCCTGATTGGGAGTCTAGAACACAGAGGAGGAGGAGAACCAAGGCCCTAGATTCTAGAACAGGGAGGAGCCAGTACTTTGTTCTAGAGTACCAAGACGAGGGGGGACGGACAAACCCAGACCTGGATCCTGAGGCATGGAGAGCGAATTAGAACAATGATCTAGGGAGCAGAACTGCGTGATACCAAGTTCCAGAACAGAAAGGGAGAAGGACCCGGGTTCTAGAACTGGGGAGAGGCGGGGGGGGGGATGTGGGGCCCAGGAACGGAAGAGGGAGGGGGGACTAGATGCAGGACCCAGATCTGGGTTCTAGAACAGAGGGAGGAACTAGACAGAACAGGGCCCCAGTGCACGAGTCGGCTCCCCCCAACCCCGCCCTCCCCGGGGAGGCTCCGAAGCTCCTCATTCCTGGGTGCCCAGGTCCTCTTCCTCCGGCTCGTCGTCCTCCTCCTCCCCGTCGTCCTGCACCATGAGCCCGGCCTCCTCGTCCTCGTCCTCGGGCTCCTCGCCCAGGCACACCACCACCTCGGCCGGCTCGGGCGAGCGGGAGTAGAACCAGTTCAGCACCTGCTGGGCCCCCATGCCCGACTCGCGGCACAGGGCCGGCAGGTCGTCCTGGCGCAGCTGCTGCCGGGCGGCCCAGTACCGCTCCAGCGGGCCCGTGTCCGTGCGGGGCCCGGGCTCCAGGGCAGCAGCGGGGGGCACGGTGTTATCCCAGAACCACCGCAGGTGCCCGTGCTTGAGGGCGTAGCGGGTGTCCCCGAACCACTGGATGATCTCTGCCCGCGGCAGGCCGGTGATCCGCTCCAGCCACTGGTAATCCTCCCGCCGCGCCCACTGGCACCGCAGGAAGAATGACTTCAGCACTGCCAGCTGCTCCTTGCTCTTCCGCCGGCTCTTCCGCTGCCGCTGGGCCTCCAGGGTGCTGTGGGGGTGGCCGGGCCGGGCCCACGCCTCAGCCCCATTGACAGTGGCTCCGGAGGAGGGCGGCGCGGTGTCGGCCGCCCCCAGCCGGCAGGGTTTGCTGAGGTCCCAGGCGGTGTCCGGGTGGCTGGCGCCGGCCGGAGGATCCGCCCAGGCCCGGCACGGAGGAGGCGGCGTGGGGAAAAGGCTGGGGGGCGGCGTCAGCGTCTCTTTGGCTTTGGGGTGGGAGGCTGTGGAAGCTCTCCCCGGCTCTGGGGGCCCCCGGGCCACAGCCGAACAGCTCCCTGAGGATTCCTGGGGCTTGGCTTTGTGGTGTGCGGCCGCGGGGGCTTCCCTGCCTCCCGGGGCCTTGCCAGTTTGCGGCAGGGGGTCGCCGGGGGCCAGCAGGGCCCCGAAGGCCGGGCGGTCCTGGCGGCAGGCCAGCCGCGCCCGCGTCTCCTCGATCTCCTCGGCGCTCCAGCTGATGCCGCAGCGCAGCCGCTGGGCCATGAACCAGGCCTTGACCTTCTCCAGCTGCAGGCCGTGGCGCAGGCAAAGCAGCGCCAGGTCGGCCAGGCTGGGGTAAGGGAAGTAGCTGAAGGCCTGGCGCAGCGGCTGGTGGCCGTCCAGCTCGCTGGTCTGGGACGCCTGGGTCCACACCAGCTGCAGGTCCTCTGAGATGGGCGGCAGGCAGATGAGGGCTGCCGGCGAGCCGGGGTTGCCTGGCGACTCCTTGTTGGGGGGCATGGCTGGCCCCGCCACCGAGGGGTCCTTGGCCTGGGGCGCCCGGGCTGGCCGGCCCACGGGGACAGCTGCAGGGAGAGAGAGAGCAAGCCCCAATCAGCAGGAGATAGTGAGGAGGGTAGTGTGGGGTGCCCCAGAGCTCCCCCCACACCACAGCCCCCCAGGGGTGTTTGGGGATGATTGCTGCCCCCCTACCCCCACAGCAATGGGGAGTGAAGGCTCTTACCTGCCGTAAGGGGGTCTGAACCCCAAATTGTCAGCCCCACGTCCCCCCGGGGAGCCTGAGACCTGGGAAGAGAGAGACATGCAGGTGAAAGGGATGGGGATAGAACCCAGGAGTCCTGGCCCCGAGCCCCACCTTCCCTAACCTAGTAGACCCTACTACCTCCCAGAGCCGGGGATAGAACCCAGGAGTCCTGGCCCCGCAGCCCCCACCAGGCAGGAGACACACAGCACAGTTCTTGCCTCAAGAACTCGGAAACATTCAAATAATCAAATGTAATACAAATCCAGGAATTCATTTCTGTCGTGTTTCAGGGGACTCAGGGACCAGCTCCTACCTTCCTTAGCTAATTAGGGACAATTATGTCTTTGGGTGTCGTTAGTAGGGACGTAGCCGAACGGTCCTGGAAATAAGTTTTCTGGGGCAGCACCGGTGCTTGTTGTGTGTCTGTGACCAGGCCGCAGAGACACTAGGATAAGACACACAATACTGACTAATAATTGAATTCGTTTTAATGCGTAATTACTGCTAAGAAATAATCGAACCCCGATTGCATTACTTGGGGATTAGCTTCTAGAGATGAACTTACTGGCTAACAAAGAAATAGTCAAACCGTTATAAAAATAATTAGCTTGTGGAGCAGATTACTTGGTTATTGACCGGCTAATTAAATAGTTGACCAATAAGTACTAATTAGTCGCTAATACCACAAAATATTTGACTGGTGATTTGGAAACTAGAGGGTTGTGCATTTCTTCGCTTATGGAGGCCGGGCGTTATCCAACCCCAAGCGGCTGCTTGTCCGTCTTTCCGGAACGCTGCAGCCCATCCACTCTGATGCTGCCGGGAGGCTCTAGGCAGCAGTGAGTGGCACAACCCTACTGAAAATCAGCACGGCCGTTGGCACTGCGAAGTTGGCTAATGAGCCCCGGGCTTGGCCAGCCCCCTGAGTTAAGTGCAAATGGCTTATTGCCTGTGCTGCTTCCAAGAGCCCCTGGCTCCGACCACTCCTAGAAATCGTTCCCAACATCCCCGGCCTTCGCTGCACCCTACTGCCGTGCGATCAAGTCAAGACGGATCCGCATTGGCGACCTCTTCCTGATCACATCTGGCTGCTTGCCGCCGTAAGTGAGTAATGGGCCAGGTTCCCACGGAGCGGCCATTTAAGCAATGTTCTCCCTGTGGCACCAATCTATCGGCGCCTTCGGCCGACATTTCCACGACGCAGCCATCTTGGTCTTCCAGAAGATGTTGCTCATGGTGGAGCTTCGTTTCCGTGGCGCAGGCAATGGCATGACGCTCTTGATCTTCCAGGAGATGCCGCTGGCTTTGTAGCATCGTTTCCATTGTGCGAGCAACAGCCTGGCGCCGGTGGGCACCCTGCAGCTGCCACTGGCATTGGAGAGAGGTCTCCATGGCGCGCTCACTGTGCCACCAACTGATGGGTGCATTTGGCCAGTGTCTCCAAGGCACAGGTCGTGGCGTGGCAACAACAGTCCCCCTGCTGCTACTGTTGGAGGGCCATCTCCATGGCATGAACTAGCCTCTGGTGCTCTCCTTGTGACACCAGGCACTGGCTTCCACCACCTGGGTAATGGCACGCAGCACATCCTTGGTCTGCAGACGCCATCGATGGCACACGGATTGACCCTTTGCTTTGGTTGCTGCTCGTCGCTTGTTGGTCCTGGGCAGGATGGACAGTGAACCGTAAAATTCAAAATCAGATCTTCGCACTCCTACCTAGGGGCCTCCTCAGCTCAGCCAATGCCCAGAGGACGGAGCGTTGGAGAACCCCATTTTTTAGAAGAACGTTGTCCATTCTTCCACCTTCTCCAATGACGGCTACATCCCAACACCCAGTACTGAAGGGCTCTGTAATCTAGTGGAAAAAGGCAGAACTCAAACCAACAGCTGAACGCAGCAGGCAGCCAAATTCCGATTGGAAAGACAGCCCCAATTCCAGAAGAAAACCATTGGCCCAAACAGCCGAGGGAAGAGGCATCTCCATATCCTGAGCTCTTCAAATCCAGACTGGAAAATACTCTAGTCCAATGCATGTTATTAAGGCTAAATACAGAGACACTGGGTAAACTGAATGGCTTGTGATCCAAACTAGATGATCTAATGTGTCCACTGGCTGTCACCTCTATGAATCCTCGTTAGTTCGGTTCCAGCCCACAGTCTTTGAGGTTTATCAACCAATCCTTGTTGTGGATGAGTGGAAGAGCAACGTGGCCGGGGAACTAGAACCGTGAACGCCGGAGCTCGGTGAGGCATATTTGCGTAAGGTACGACACGGTGGTATCGGAGCACACGAACCATCAACCCAGGTACCTTTAGAGCTCTAAGTCCAGATGCCCCCTCGGGTTACGCAAACCCGATTTACGCAAATCCGCACTTGCGGAAAAAGCTCTGTATGCTAGAAACAGGAGGGTTTTGGGGTGTAATGGTCAGGTATACGTTTCCGATTGACGCAAAATTCGAGTTAGGCACAGCGTTCTGGAACGGACACTTGCGTAAGTCAGGGAGCGACTGTAGAAGAGCTGTTGCTGGTTTTCTAATTTTTAGCAATATTAATGGTCATAAACCACTTTTCCCTAAAACCATCGGCTCGCTCTGGGGTCCCAGCCGTTGTACCCGATGTTGGCCGGGCGCTGGGCAGGTTGTCAGTGTGAGGGGATTGTTGGGTCTCTGGGTTTCACCCCAACAGATGGGGTCCTTTCCACCAACGCCCGCCATGTTTCCGGACATTCTGGACTCGGTTGGATGCAGCGTTCAAAGATCATCGCGTCACAGACAAATGGAGAAATGTCACCGATTGGAGGGGTGACAACTAAACCCCACTCCCTTCTCAGGGCCAGGGATAGAACCCAGGAGTCCTGGCTCCCAGCTCCGTTGCTCTAACCACTAGACCCCACTCCCCTCCCAGGGACAGGAATAGAACCCAGGAGTCCTGGCTCCTGGCGTACAGCAACAGTTCTTGTCCCCCAAAGAACAGAGAGAGCTCATTAAAGTAAACCAATCAATCTAATTAAAGTAACTAAGCACTGATTTCAATCATATTGACGGGAACAACGGCCCAGTCCCTACATTAACGAGATCACTGGGGCCAACCTGGTCTTTCCGTTGCTCACCGAGCTGGACCAAGAACTCACCAGGCCTGAAATTAGCCCCTATTCGTTACCGCTCCACTATTAATTGACGGGCGCCTCATTACAGAAATAACTGACGAGTGATTAGCAATTACCGGATCATTGGCCAAACAACACCCAACAACGCGAAGAACCAGGAATTAGACTCAATCTGGGGGTGACCAGATGTCCTGACCGCAGGGCCTTGGTCTTAAAGGTGCCCCCCACCCCCGCCCCCATGAAAGAGCATCCTGATTAGCCCCCCGAAATCCAGCAAGTCCCTGGCGGTTACCGGCCAATCAGCCTCCTCAGCAGTGACTAATTAGCAGGGAACTGACCAGAAATTCCACCATGTGGTAATTATGTAAAATAAGCGAATACAGCTTCCCAATATGCTGAAGACCCCACCCCAGCTCCTCCCCCAGCTCCAACCCCACCTTCTCCCCAGCTCCCAGAGACCCCCCACCCCACCCCTTCCCCAGAGACCCCCATCCCCGGCTGCTCCCCAGAGGCCCCCAAGCCCCAGATACCTTCCCAAATGCCCAACTTCTCCCCAGTCCCTCGCCCAGAGACTCCTCATTGACCCCACTCTAGAGACCCCTCCAGCTCCCCCAAACTCCAGCTCCCCCAGCGACCCCCCCCAGCTCCAACCCCCACCTTCTCCCCACAGAGACTCCCCATCGCCTCCCCCAGCTCCAACCCCACCTTCTCCCCCAGAGACCCTCCAGCTCCCCCAAACCCCAGCTCCCCCAGCGACCCCCCCAGCTCCAACCCCCACCTTCTCCCCAGAGACTCCCCATCCCCTCCCCCAGCGACCCCCCCAGCTCCAACCCCCACCTTCTCCCCAGAGACTCCCCATCCCCTCCCCCAGCGACCCCCCCAGCTCCAACCCCCACCTTCTCCCCACAGAGACTCCCCATCGCCTTACCCAGCTCCAACCCCCACCTTCTCCCCACAGAGACTCCCCATCGCCTTACCCAGCTCCAACCCCCACCTTCTCCCCCAGAGACCCTCCAGCTCCCCCAAACCCCAGCTCCCCCAGAGACCCCCCCAGCTCCAACCCCCACCTTCTCCCCAGAGACTCCCATCCCCTCCCCCAGCTCCAACCCCCACCTTCTCCCCGAGACTCCCCAGCTCCAACCCCCACCTTCTTCCCAGAGACTCCCCATCACCTCCCCCAGCGACCCCCCCAGCTCCAACCCCCACCTTCTCCCCACAGAGACTCCCCATCCCCTCCCCCAGCTCCAACCCCCACCTTCTCCCCCAGAGACCCTCCAGCTCCCCCAAACCCCAGCTCCCCCAGAGACCTCCCCAGCTCCAACCCCCACCTTCTCCCCAGAGACTCCTCATCCCCTCCCCCAGCGACCCCCCCAGCTCCAACCCCCACCTTCTCCCCAGAGACTCCCCAGAGACTCCCCATCCCCTCCCCCAGCTCCAACCCCCACCTTCTCCCCCAGCGACCCCCCAGCTCCCCCAAACCCCAGCTCCCCCAGCGACCCCCCAGCTCCAACCCCCACCTTCTCCCCAGAGACTCCCCATCCCCTCCCCCAGCTCCAACCCCCACCTTCTCCCCCAGCGACCCCCCCGCTCCCCAACACACCAGCTCCCCCAGCGACCCCCCAGCTCCAACCCCCACCTTCTCCCCAGAGACTCCCCATCGCCTCCCCCAGCTCCAACCCCACCTTCTCCCCCAGAGACCCTCCAGCTCCCCCAAACCCCAGCTCCCCCAGAGACCTCCCCAGCTCCAACCCCCACCTTCTCCCCCAGAGACCCTCCAGCTCCCCCAAACCCCAGCTCCAACCCCCACCTTCTCCCCAGAGACTCCCCCATCCCCTCCCCCAGCCACTTTCCTCACCAATTCCCAGCTCCCTCCAATCCCCCTCAGGACCCTTCTAGCCCCCCAAGACCCCCATCCCCACTCCTTCTATCCCTGCTCTGTGAGAGGGGCAGGGTCTGGTGGCTTACAGCGGGGAAGGGGCTGGGAGCCAGGACGCCTGGGTTCTCACCCTGGCTCTAAGAGGGTTGAGGGAGACTGGGAGCTAGGACACCTGGGTTCTCTCCCTGGCTGGGGGGGCGGGGGAAGGTTGGGATCCAGAACGCCTGGGTTCTCGCCATGGCTCTGAGGGGCAGGGGAGGCTGGGAGCTAGGACGCCTGGGTTCTCGCCCTGGCTCTGAGAGGGGAGAGTCCAGTGGGTTAGAGCCCAGGGGAGCGGACTAGGAGCCAGGACTCCTGGGTTCTCTGAGACACCGACCCTTGTCTCAGCCTCTCCCCCTGGGATTCCCCCAACCCCAGTGACCCCCCCATATTCCCCCGCCTCTTTCTCTCTCTGGGGATCCCCCCAGCCGCCCCTCCCCCTCCAGCTGCCCCCAGGACCCCCCAGCCCCTCCCCACAACTCACACGTTCCCTCCTCCTCCGATTTTAGTTTCCTCCCAAGTTTTGGGACTTTGCTCCACTTGCATCCTGGGTAATGGAGACTCGGGGGGCGGGGCTTCCCTTGCACTGGCCCTTTAAGGGCGCCTAGGACAGCTGGGTTCTCTCCCGGGAGGGGGAGGGGGAGGAGCTGGGAGCCCGGACGCCTGGGTTCTTTCCCAGGCTCTGGGAGGGGAGTGGGGTCTGGTGGTTAGAGCAGGGAGCCCGGACGTCTGGGTTTTCTCCCGGGAGCGGGAGGAGCTGGGAGCCCGGACGCCTGGGTTCTCTCCCGGGAGGGGCAGGGAGCCCGCACACAAAGGGGGGAGGGGCTGACCCAGGGACAAGGGGGGCGGGGCGGCCGAACTCACCCTCCCTGCGGTGCTGCCGGGGCCGGGCCGGCACCAGCCCGATCCTGCCCGGCTCGGCCTGGCCCCCTCCAGGCCGGGATTGGAGGCCGCGGCCTGGGGGGGAGGGACCGGCCCGGCCATTGGCTGCCACAGAGCCCGGCCCGGAAACCCGGCCACCAGCCGGACGCCTGGGTTCTCTCCTGGCCGGGAGCCAGAACTCCTGGGTTCTCCCAGACACAGACCCTGGTCTCCCCTGCGCCCTCCGGGCTGCCCTGGGGAAACCGGCCCCCAGTAGAGCCAGGATAGCCCGGGGCTGCGGGTCGGGAGTGAGGGGCACCGGCAGGGCGGGGGGGGGCTGCGGGTCGGGAGTGAGGGGCACCGGCAGGGGACTGGTCCGAGGGGGGTTGGGTGCCAAGCTGTGGGCAGCCTCGGTGTCCGGGCAAACATGGAGAACAGTGGCACCTTCCCCCCCCCCCCCCGGGCTGCTGTCCTGGGGGAACCTGCGCACAACAGCCAGCCTGGTAACTCCCCCCCCCCCCCCGGGCCCAGCCAGCCTGGTAACACCCCCCCCCGATCAGTCCCCCCCCCCGGGCCCAGCCAGCCTGGTAACTCCCCCCCCCGGGCCCAGCCAGCCTGGTAACTCCCCCCCCCGATCAGCCCCCCCAGCCAGCCTGGTAACTCCCCCCCCCGGATCAACCCGCCCAGCCCAGCCAGCCTGGCAACTCCCCCCCCCCCCCAGATCAGCCCCCCCCACCCGGCCCAGCCAGCCTGGTAACTCCCCCCCCCCCGCGGGATCAACCCCCCTGGCCCAGCCAGCCTGGTAACTCCGCCCCCCCCGGGATCAACCCGCCCAGCCCAGCCAGCCGGGCAACGCCCCCCCCCCCCCGATCAGCCCCCCCCACCCGGCCCAGCCAGCCTGGTAACTCCCCCCCCCCCCTGGGATCAACCCCCCTGGCCCAGCCAGCCTGGTAACTCCCCCCCCCCCGGGATCAACCCCCCTGGCCCAGCCAGCCTGGTAACTCCCCCCCCCAGATCAGCCCCCCCCGGCCCAGCCAGCCTGGTAACTCCCCCCCCCCCGGGATCAGCCCCCGCCGGGCCCAGCCAGCCTGGTAACTCCCCCCCCGGATCAGCCCCCCCGGCCCAGCCCCCCTGGTAACTCCCCCGCCCAGATCAGCCCCCCCAGCCCAGCCAGCCTGGATTGTCGGGTGGCTTTGCCCAGTCCTGGCTGGAGGCGGGTCGAGCCCAGCACTGCCCACCAGCAGGGAGTTCCACCGGTTAACGGCCTCCCAATGTCCCTCCCACCCCAATGCAGACAGACCTGCCCTTGAGCTGGGGGCAGGGCCAGGAGTGTCAGTGTCCCCTGTAAGGCAATGCCCCCCCCCCCGTCCTGGGTGGGGGTGCAGGGCCCACAGGGCAGGGGGCGGTGCCTGATGTGGGGGCGTGGCTTTGGTTGGTCTGAGCACCGCCTCCATTCTAGCCCCACCCTCCCCTGGATGCCCCCATCCTAGAAGACTTGTTTCCCCCAGCACCTCCACCCATCAGGCCCCTCCCCCACACCCCCTGTATCTCACCCCCTATTCCTGCCCCACATGCCATGGCTTTGGGGTGAGTTTCAGCCCCCCCCCCCGGGATCCCCTCCAAGAGGATGTGCATCTGGGGGCTGGGGGGGGCTGGTTGTGGGGCCCCCCCATGAAGTCTCTGTCCCCTGGGAGGCTGGTTGTGCAGCCCCCTACAGGAAGTGGATCCAGCCCCCGTCTCCGTCCCGTGGGGGGCTGGGGGGCCCCCCGCCCCGCCCCCCGGCCCGCAGGATGTAGTTCTGCCCCCCGTTGTTGTCCCACAGCTCCTGGCCCCCCACGTGGCAGCGCAGGGCGAACTCCAGGGCGCCCCCGGGGGGCAGGGGCAGGCGGAAGGCAAAGCGGTCGGAGGGGGGGCCGGGCGGGGGGCCGGCGGAGGGCCCGGCGTAGGCGGCGGGGGCCTCCCGGTAGCTGGCCCAGCCGTCCCAGGTGTAGCGGACACTGACCCGCTTCTCATAGGCCAGGTTGAGAACCCGCAGGGTCCCCGCCACCCCCAGCCCCCCGGCCCGCACCCCCTCCAGGCACACGCCCTGCGCCCCCAGCCGCCCCCCGAAGTCCGGCAGCCCCAGCGGGTCCCAGAAACATGGCGCCAGTGGCAGGCGCCCGGCCAGCGGGTCCTGGGGGTCCTGGAGAAAACAGGGGGGATGGAGAAAGAGAAAGAAAATTAATGTCACATGGAGCCGGGTGACTCTGCTGCTGTCACCCCCCTCCCCAGCCCCAGCCCCTGGCTCCCCCCGTTACCTGGAAGGGCCGCAGGGGGGCGAAGTGGCGCAGGGCGTCCCGCCGGAGCTGGGTGTGGACGCGCTCGGGCACCTGGGGCAGCTCGGCCGGCCAGTAGCGCCTCACGCTGGCCAGCTCCAGCCCCAGGGCGTCGGCGAAGCGCACTCGCTTGCGGGACCCGGGGCTGCGGCTGCGGGATCCCCCCCCAGGGCCCCCGGCCGGGGCAGAACGGGCCCTGCGGCGCCGGCGGCCCCCCCTGCTGCCCACGCGGCTCTGGCGGCCGCGCGGCCGCGCCCCCCGGGCCCGCCCCTCGGCCTCCGAGTCGGAGTCGTCGCCCAGGCTGGGCCGGACGGTGCGGTAATACGCCCGCTCGTACAGCCCCGCGATGTAGCTCAGGTTGCGCGGGATGTCGCTGGGGGGCGGGGGAGCGCGCGCCATGGGGCCCGGGGTGGGGCCAGCTCGCTCCGCCCGGGCGCCGCCTCGGTCTGTCGCGCCGCCTCGTTCTATCGCTCCGCCCGGGCGCTGCCTCGTTCTATTGCTCCGCCCGGGCGCCGGCTCGGTCTGTCGCTCCGTCCGGGCGCCGGCTCGTTCTATCGCTCCGTCCGGGCGCCGCCTCGTTCTATCGCTCCGTCCGGGCGCCGCCTCGTTCTATCGCTCCGTCCGGGCGCCGCCTCGTTCTATCGCTCCGTCTGGGCGCCGCCTCGTTCTATCGCTCTGTCAGGGCCCCACCTCGTTCTATTGCTCCGTCCAGGCACCAGCTCGTTCTATCGCTCCGTCCGGGAGCTGGCCGCCGGCTCGTTCTATCGCTCCGTCCGGGCGCCGGCTCGTTCTATCGCTCTGTCAGGGCCCCACCTCGTTCTATTGCTCTGTCCAGGCACCAGCTCATTCTATTGCTCCGTCCGGGAGCTGTATCCTTCTGTTGCTCCGTCCAGGCCTCATTCTCAGGCTCGTGTCCGTCTGTCACGCAGTCCAGGCCTCCTCCTAGCGCTCTTCCTGGGCTCTGGCTCGCTCTATCGCTTTATCTGGGTTTTGAGTCCGTCTAGCTCTGTCCATTCTACTGCTCCAACCAAGTGCTCCCTTTTTCTATCCCTCCATTTGGGCTGTGTCTCGTTCTATCACTCCACCACGCCGTCAGCTCATTCACCACTTCATCGCTGCCTTCCACGTTCTTCTCTTCTAGTGGGTCCAAGTCTATTTCTCTGTCTGGACCCTGACTCGTTCTGTTGCTCTGTCGCTATCTTCACGTTCTTCCCTCTCAGAAATTCTCCTCTCTCTCCGTCTGGGCTGCGTCTCGTTCTATTACTCTGGCAGGGCGCTGGCTTATTCTACTCCTTCCTCACCGCCTTCCAGGTTCCTCCCTTCCAGTCTCTGTCTGGACTCTGGCTCCTTCGATCTCTGTCGTTGTCTTGTTCCTTTTTTCTGGAGAGTCTCAATTTATTACTGCAGCCAGGTGCTGCTTTGTTCTCTCTCTCCGTCACTCTGTCTTCCACATTCTTCCCTTTCAGAGGTTCTGAGTGTCTCCCTCTGTCCAGGCTCTGATTTGTTCTGTCGCTCCCGCACTGTCTCCTTCTCTCTCCTCCTATCCTGACGTAACTCTGCCTGCCACTTTCCTCTCCTCCGGGCTCGCTCGTTCTCTTGCTCCGGACGGGCTCTGTCTCGCTCGGTCACTGCCTCCTTCGCTCTCTCCGCTGTCCGTTCTCTCTCCTTACGATCTGTCTTTCTATTGCTCTGAGTGAGCGCTGTCGCGTTCTGTCGCTCCGAGGGGGCTTCGCCCTGGCTCTCTCTCCGTCTCTTTCTCGTTCACCCCTCCCCCTCCCTCTTCTTCTTTCACTATCCCTCCATCCCTCCTGGTCCAGGAGCACGTAAAATCTGACTTGGCAATTACCGTAATGCTCAGAAACAGCCCATCACCTCCAAGCAATCTCCCCTCCTTCCAATGCTCAGGGCTCCCCATTCCCCCCCACCCCCCGTCCACTAGCCAGGAGGTGGGGGTGCGGTAATTGCTCCTTCCAGACCGTACGGAGTTAACCTGGCAGGAACCCAGGCGTCCGGGAGTCTAGGCGCAGCTGGGGACACCATGTACCTGAGAGGTGAAGGGCCTAAAACCTTCCACTCTGGGATCAATAATTCATGAGACAAGACGCAGCTAATGGATCCCGGGAAGCCAGCCAGGGGATGGGGGGGGGATGGGGATGGGGATGGGGGACTGAGGGGAGGCAGAGCTGGGGGGCTGGGCGGGGGGGGCAGGGGCTGCGGGTCGGGAGTGAGGGGCACTGGCAGGGCGGGGGGGGGGGGAACATGCCTCACGCCCGGGGCAGCCATGTTGGTTTATCAGCCTGTGGGGTCATGTGACGGTTGGGGTTGGGGTCAGGCTCTGGGGTCAGGGGTGAAACAGGGAAAGGATCAGCGGCCCAGGGGGTCAAGATGGGGTCAAAGGTCAGGCGTGGGCGGGGCTTCATTAGGGCTGCGGACTCCCGCCAATGGGGCTGGGGCAGGTTTATTCAATGATGGGCGTTTGTTCAGCCAATCAGCTGCCAGGGTTGGCCCGTCGGCCAATGGGGCCGCAAGTACGGGGAAGGACGTGACCGATCATGATGCTGAGCCAATCAAAAACGTCCGACCAGCGCCGGGTAACCAATCAGAAAGCAGCGCTCTGTTGAATGGCGGGACCCTGTCCCAATCGGGTTGGAGCGATGGCGGACAGTGGGCCAATCAGAGTTGTCGGCTCGGCGCTTCCGGAAGGCGGCCAATCACGCGGGAGGGCTCTGTTGACGGGCGGGTGTCTCCACCAATGGGATTAGAGCGATGGCGGGCGCTAGGCCAATCAGGCGCGCCTTCCCGGCCCTTCCGCCGGGCCAGCCAATGGGGTGGGGCTGAGGGGGCGGGCCACGCCCGGGCGGCCAATGAGGAGCGGCGCGCGGCGCAGCGGCCGGCCCAGCGCGGGGCAGAGCAGCAGCCGCCATGGCCTCGTCGGCGCGGGGCAGCGGGGGCGCGCGCGGGGCGGGGGAGGGGCCGGAGGCGGGCGGGGGCCCCCCCGCGCAGTACGGGAACGGGCTGGGCGGGGGGCCGGAAGCGGGGGCGGGGCCCCGCGCGCGGCGGGCGGGGGCGGGGGCGGAGGAGGACGAGGGGGAGGGGGAGCTGCTGCTGGACGGGGGGGGCCGGGCCGGGGGCGGCGCACGGGGGGGGGGCCCGCACCCGCCCCCCCCGTCCGCCTCCGCCCCCCGGGCCGGGCCTGGGGGGGGCCCCGGCGCCCACCGCCCCCCCGAGGAGCTGGAGGAGGAGGCCGGGCTGGGCGAGGGGGACCCCGGGGACCCCGCCATCGAGGACCCGGTGAGGGGGGGGGGAGATGTGAGGGGGGGCGGGGCACGTGGGGGGGAGATGTGAGGGGGGGCGGGGCACGTGGGGGGGGAGATGTGAGGGGGGCGGGGCACGTGGGGGGGGAGATGTGGGGGGGGCGGGGCACGTGGGGGGGGAGATGTGAGGGGGGCGGGGCACGTGGGGGGCAGGGCGGGTCGGGGCCCCGGGCGGGAGCCGGGCAATAGGCTGTGGGGGTTAGAACAGGGCGGGGGGGGGGGGCTGGTCTCCAGGGACTAACCAGGAGAAGGGGCTGTGGGGTGGGGGGCAGAGTTGGGGCGTTGGGCTCTTCGTTGGGGGGCCTGGGTAGGGAGGGGGGTGCTGGTCCAGGGGCAGGGCAGAGCTATGGGGGGAGTTGTGGGGGAGGGTGACATGGGGGGGCGGATGCCTGTGGGGGGGCGAATCAGGCCCCCAATCTGACCCTCCTGCCTCTCAGGAGCTGGAGGCCATCAAAGCCCGAGTGCGGGAGATGGAGGAGGAGGCGGAGAAGCTGAAGGAGCTGCAGAACGAGGTGGAAAAGCAGATGAACATGAGCCCCCCACCAGGCAACGGTGAGACCCCGTCGGGCCCCCTGTGCATGGCGAAGTTAGGGGACATCTGTGAACTACACTGTCCTGAATTGTATTTGTGTAGGACCTACGTAAACACGAACCATCCCTTCCCCCCAATATACCCTTTGGACTGTGTGGGTGGTGGTGAATTCCAGATGCATTTGGGAGTCTCGCTGTTCTGCACTGTATTTCTGTAGGACCTATGTAAACTGTAACCTCCCACCCCAGAGGCATGAAGCTAGGACGCATTTGGGATTCACGCCGCTTTGCATTTTATTTGTGTAGGGTCTGTGTAAATACTACCTTTTTGTATGTGTAGGACCTATGTAAACAATAACCACCACCCCCATTCACTCTCAGACCCCCATCCTGTGGGGATGGCAAAGCCCAGAGAGACATGGGAATTGTGCTCCTCTGATTTTTATTTGTGTAGCACCTACATAAATGCTGTCATCTGGTTTGCGTAGGACCTATGTAAACACCGGCCTCACTCATGCTGTTCTGAATCTCTCAGGTAGGTCCTACATAAACGCTACCCCTTGGGTTGTTTGTGTAGGGCCTGTTTATACATTTATCCAGACTAGTTATGCCAGATGCTGTATAAATCCAGTGCAGAAAGGGGGGTCTTCCCCTCTCTGTTCTGGGAAAGGGGGTGCCCTGGAAGAGAGATGGGCTACAGCCCCCACTTACTAAGCCCCTGGTTCTCTCTTCACAGCTGGCCCAGTCATCATGTCCTTAGAAGAAAAGATGGAGGCAGATGCTCGGTCCATATACGTGGGTAATGTAAGTGGGGGAGCCATGGAGGGGCTGGGGGGGTTCAGGGGACCCCATTTCTCAGCCCACCCCCCCTCTTTTCCAGGTGGATTATGGGGCAACGGCCGAAGAGTTGGAGGCTCATTTCCACGGCTGCGGGTCCGTCAACCGTGTCACCATCCTGTGTGATAAATACAGTGGGCACCCCAAGGGGTGAGTGAGATTCCGGGGGATCGGGAGGGGGGCGGGTACCATGAGGGAGGGGCTGGTGGGCTGGTTTTCGGGGGGGCTGTGCTTTTGCGGTGTCTAATGTGGGATCCCCCCCAGGTTCGCCTACATTGAGTTCTCCGAGAAGGAGTCTGTGCGCACCTCCATGGCGCTAGACGAATCGCTGTTCAGGGGGCGACAGATCAAGGTGAGCCCTGCACCCCAAAGCTCAGGCCCCCAGATCCTGCCCGGACCCCTAGGCGCTCTCCTGGCCCCTCGAACCCCCAGCCCCACCCTCCCTTCTTTAACCTGGGCCTGAGCTCCAGTTCTCTCCCCTGCCCTGCAAGTTCCCGCTTCCCTCCCCCCGGCGTGGGCCTCTCTGACCCCCCTCTTGCCCCGCAGGTGATCCCCAAGCGGACCAACCGGCCCGGCATCAGCACCACAGACCGGGGCTTTCCCCGGGCCCGGTACCGCGGGCGCGGTTCTGGCTACACCACCTCCCGGGCCCGGTTCTACAGTGGATTCAGCAGCCGACCCCGCGGACGCTCATACAGGTCTGGGGGGCCGGGCCGCAGCGGGCAGGATGCCTGGGTTCTCTCCCGGCTCTGGGAGGGGAGTGCGGGCTAGTGGTTAGAGGGGGGAGGCACTTAGAGCCAGGACACCTGGGTTCTCTCCCCGGCTCTGGGGTGTGTGTGGGGTGTAGTGGTTAGAGCAGGAGGGCTAGCAGCCAGGACTCCTGGGTTCTCTCTCTGGCTCAGGGTGGGGAGTGGGGGCTAATGGTTAGAGCTGGGAGCCAGGACTCCTGGGTTCTCTCTCTGGCTCAGGGTGGGGAGTGGGGGCTAATGGTTAAAGCTGGGAGCCAGGGCTCCTGGGTTCTCTCCCCAGCTCTGGGGGGGTGTGTGGGGTGTAGTGGTTAGAGCGGGGGGGCTGGGAGCCAGGACTCCTGGGTTCTTCGGTTGTAGTTTCTCTTCTCCTCTCTCTTCCCCCTGGTTTATTAACTCGTTCCCTTCTTCTCTCCTCTGCAGGGGCCGGGCTAGAGCAACCTCATGGTATTCCCCTTACTAAAAAAGTGTTTTTTGGGAAAGAAAAGGAAAAAAAAAAAAAAAAGAGGAAAAAAAAAGAGAAGAATGTGACAGTGCTGGAGCAGCCCCGTGGGGGCGAGCCGTGGGGCGCGGTGGGGGCGGGGCTGGCTCTATGGGCACAGGGCACTCCTCCTCTCTGTCCTCCTTCGCTCCCTGCCACGGGCGGGCTCCTCCCTCCGTCCGTCCGCCCCGGCCTGCTCCCTTCCCTCCTGCCCCCGGCCCCCTTCACTTCTCCGCCTTGGGTGCTTCTCCCTGGCTCCTTCCTGCCGCTCCTCCCTTTCTCCCCCCCCGCGGGTGGGACCTGGCCCCGGCGCTGCCCCTTCTGCCCCCCGCCTGGCTCTCTCCTCCCCTCCACTCCTCCGCTGCCCCTGCCCCCTTCCCTCCATCCGGGCCGGGGCTGTTACCTGCGTATTTCAGTGTCTTTATCTTTGCAGGTGGCTTTAGCCTGAAGGAATTGTCGAGCCGCACGGAGCTCTTGCGACCAGATTAAATATTTGGGGGGGGAGGCGGTGCAGGGATTGGGGGGGGCTTTCTCCTCCCCCCTTTATTTTAATTTCTAGGCTGGGGGGGCGAGGGCAGGGGGAGGGAAATTTAAAAAAAAATGTTACGAGGGTGGAAAAAAAATAAAAGATGTTTTTGGAAGAAAGAAAAGGGGGCGACTGGTGATTTGGGGGGGGCGGCAGGACTCCTGGCTTCTCTCCTGGCTCTTGTAACTGGGGTGGGGGCTGGGGACCAGGACTCCTGGGTTCTTAGGGGTCACAGCTGTATTTGCTGAGGGGGTGCATCTTAGCAAGGGGTGCGTGGAGAACCAGACCCCGTGCAGGGGAGGGGTCCTGAGCTGCTGGCTGGGCCCTGCTGGCTGGGCGGGGTGTGAGCGTCCAGTCTATTGTCATCTCTTGATCACATGACGTGGGTTGAGGGGGGGGGGGTCACATGACCAGGGTCATGGGGGGGTAGGTGGTGTGAAAAGGGCCCTTGGTGCTGTGTGTGTGAGGGGGGAGGGGTTCTCTGCTGATGGGGGGGGTCCTGTGAGGGGTGCTGGGGGGTTCTGATAAGGATGGGGTTCCCCAGGAGCATTCAGGGTCAAAGGGGAGTTGGGGGGGTCCCTTAGAGTGGTGGGGTGTTGCCGGGGGGTGGCAGGGGCCCCAGCAAGGGTTAGGCAGTTGCAGGGGGATGAGGGGTCCCCCTGGTGGGGTGGGGGCAGACAGCAAGGACAGGTGCGCCCACTGCCCCCTCTAACCATTAGCCCTCACCACCCTCCTGGCCCCCTTTCCCTGATGTCAGTGGAGATGAGTGGGGGGGTCTGGGATTTGAACCAGGGTCCCTTCCATCCCCAGGAGGAGGCTGTTATCCCACTGCCCACCACTGGAGGCTGCCCTTTGCCTCCCGGTCTGTCAGCCTGGGCCCCATGGGTGGCGCTGGTGTGTCCAGGCTGTGGGGTGGGGACACGTGTCAAGTGTGGAGTTGGTGTTGCTGGTGTGTGTGCTGGGCGCTTGGCTGTGCTGTTGGCATGTTCCTTGCATGTCATGGGCCTGCCTGGTGTGGTGTTGCCTGGCACAGGCCTGCCACAAGTCCAGGTGTGGCCCTGGCATGGAGTTCACATGGTCACCTGGCCAGGTGTGTTCCTGGGCCTGGCCCACCCACACCCATGGACAGGCCCAGCAGTGTGTGTGTGTGTGGGGGGGGGGTGGTGCCTCTCAGAGCTGGCGTGAGAACCCAGGAGTCCGGGTTCTCCCCTCCCACAGGTGCGAGAGAACCCAGGAGTCCTGGTTCCCAGCTCTCGCCCCCCCCGCTGTAACCACTAGACCCTACTGCCCACAGCCCGGCCTCCAACTCCCCTCCCCCTCACAGACTCGCCCCCCCCCACCTGGCCCCTTCATCCCCTCCCCCCCATGTTCCTGCCCCACCTTTCTTAGGGAATAGCGGGGGGGGGAAGGGGGTTGCTGGTTCTGATCTGGCCCTGGGGGCAGGCTGTCCCCCCCCCCCCCCCAGAGGAGCAGAGACAATTGGCTTTTTCATTGATTTATTATTTACAAACATAGAAAAAATCTTTCCTGAGAGAGCAGGTGGCCCCCGGGCTCCCTGGGGAGGGGCTGCGGGTCGGGCGTGAGGGGCACCAGCAAAGCCGCCAAGGGAGGTGCCAGGGGCTGGGGACTCCTCGGTTCTTAGCAGCTCGGGTTTGCTGGGCTTTACCCAGACTCCTCTGCTCCCTCTTGCCTTGGCCATTCTCCCATGAGCCTCTGCTCCATGCTGGTGTTGGCTGACCCCCCCCCCCCCCGCTAATGCGGCCCGTCTCCAGGTGTGTGTGTGTGTGTGGGGGGGGTTCCTCTGCTGCTGCCCAACCGCAGTCAAGTCTTTGGCATTGCCCTGACCCCCCCCCCCCCAGCAACTTTGGGGCCCCCGGGGTTGGGGGGTGAGGCCCATCCACCCTCCATGTGTCCAGACCCTGAAATATAAATAATACGAAGATTCCCCCATATGAAGAGGGTCAGGGCTTTGGGGGCGGGAACTGGACTGGGGCAGAGGTCACAGGTCAAGGGGCTTTCTGGTTGGGGGGCAGGCCAGGAGGGGAAGCCCTCGGGTGGGGTCAAGAGTGGCGGTAAGGGGGCTCCCAGGTCACAGAGGGGCAAAGGTCACGGCCAGGGCGCATGGAGTCATTGGCTTAGGGGGAACGAGCCAGGGGTCAGAGATTGCAATGGGCCGTTGGCTGTGGGAGAGCCTCGGGCTGCCGTCACAACTGGGCCTTTGGGGCCAGAGGTCAATGGTCCTGGGGGTCAGGAGGGGGCCAGGGTGCTGAGCAGGCTGGTGAAGCCCTGCGCCCGCCGGGAGAGCTCGGCCAGGCGCTCCTGGAGCAGGCGGGCGGCAGGGGCGGAGGGGTAGCTCAGCGCCGCCCCCTTGACCGACAGCACCGCCCCCTTGAGGGCCTGGCACAGGGCGCCGGCGGCTGCCCCAACCCGGGCCCGCACGGGGGCCGAGGCCGCCTGGCGCGCCAGCGTGTCGCCCACGAAGACCAGCTTGTGCGCCGTGACCAGCACGAAGCGCCCATGCGGCACGAAGACGCCCGGCGGCTGGTTGGCCCCGGCGCTGGCCAGCAGGGCCTCCGTGGCTGCCAGGAGGGTGGCGTAGTGTGTCCGGCACTGGCCCGCATAGAACTGCAGCAGCTGGGCATCCTCGGCGCTGGGCGGCACCTGGGAAGGGCAGGGCAGGGCAGGGAGGGAGGGTGTCAGTGCTGGAAGGGGCCATTCCTGCCCCAGGCTGGGGAGGGGACGGGGGGGAAGGACCCAGGAGTCTGGGAGGCGACCCCTTCCGCCCCCAGGAGACGAGACCTTGACACCCCCCATTCACCCACCACCCAGGAAGGACCTCACCCTTCTGAAAATGGCACCCAGGCATCCGGGAGAGCTTAACCGCCATCCACCACCAGGGAAAGGGACCCAGGCGTCCGGGAAGGAACCACCCCTACCTCCTCCTCCTCCAGCAAAAGAGGGGTCTCTGGTTGGGGTCGGGGGCTGGTTGCCTCCTCTGGGGGGTCACAGTCTGTAGCCGGGGGCTGGAGCCTGTCTGTCCCCTACAGGGGCAGAAGTTGGATTTGGGGTCAGGGGTCAAAGGTCAGTGATTGTGGGACAGGGTTGACAGGAGGGGTCTGGGAAAGAAGTGTCCGTTTGGCATTTTGGGCAGGCTGAGATTGAGGTTAGAGGTCAGGGACCCTGGGGCCAGGTTGGCTTTGGGGTCAAGGTCAGAGGTCAGTGACCTGTAGTCACAGGGTTGGGGTCAGAGGTCAGGGTGGCATTGGGCTGAGAGGTTATTGGACAGAAAGCTGGGGTGAGGCAGAGCTCACAGATCAGGGACTGGGTAGCTGGGTGCAGGCTGGCATTAGGGTCAGGGATCAGGTAGCTGGGATTGGGCTGGTATTAGGGAGGAAGTCAGAGGTCAGGCAGCCAGGCTTGGGTTGACATCAGGACCAAGGTCAGAGGTTAGAGGTCAGGGATCAGGTAACCAGGATCAGGCTGGCATTAGGGAGGGGGTCAGAGGTCATGGATCAGGTAGCTGGGCTTGGCCGGTTTTAGGGTCAGAGGCCACGGACTGGGTAGCTGGGTTCAGGTTGGTGTTAGGGGTCAGGACTCAGGTAGCTGGGCTCAGAGTGGCGTTGGGGGTCAGGGCTCAGAGTGGCGTTGGGGTCAGAGGTCAGGGCTCGGGTAGCTGGGCTCAGGGTGGTGTCGGGGGTCAGAGGTCAGGGCTCGGGTAGCTGGGCTCAGGGTGGTGTCAGGGGTCAGAGCTCAGGGCGGTGTCGGGGGTCAGAGGTCAGGGTTTGGGTAGCTGGGCTCAGGGTGGTGTTGGGGGTCAGAGGTCAGGGCTCAGGTAGCTGGGCTCAGGGTGGTGTCGGGGGTCATAGGTCAGGGTTCAGGTAGCCGGGCTCAGGGTGGTGTTGGGGGTTAGAGGTCAGGGCTCAGGGTGGTGTCAGGGGTCAGGGTTTGGGTAGCCTGGCTCAGGGCGGTGTCGGGGCTCAGGGCTCAGGGTGGTGTCAGGGGTTAGAGGTCAGTGTTCGGGTAACCGGGCTCAGGGTGGTGTCAGGGGTCAGAGGTCAGGGTTCGGGTAGCCAGGCTCAGGGTGGTGTTGGGGGTCAGAGGTCGGGGCTCAGGGTGGTGTCGGGGTCAGGGTTCGGGTAGCCGGGTTCAGGGTGGTGTCAGGGGTCAGGGTTCAGGTAGCCGGGTTCAGGGTGGTGTCGGGGGTCAGAGGTCAGGGTTCAGGTAGCCGGGCTCAGGGTGGTGTCAGGGGGTCAGAGGTCAGGGCTCGGGCCAGCATCGGGGGTGGCGCTCCCAGCTCACCTTGAGGTGGACGTAGTCGTATTCCTCCGCCAGTCGGATCCCCTCGTACTCGCTGTGCCCATCCCCCGCCCCCTCGTCCGGCCCCCCTGCCAGCCCCCCCAGGCGGGGCGGGGGTGGGGGCAGGGGCCGGTCCTGGATGCTGCCCTTGCGGGGGCTGGGCGAGGGCAGGGCGGGCAGGGGGCGGCGTGAGAGGCTCTCGGCCGAGGGCAGCCGGGGGCGCCTGCCCACCCCCCCCACCTCGCCCAGGCTCAGCCCCCCCAGGGCCGCCTCCGGCGTGGGGGGCCCCGGCAGGTCGTACTCCCCCCCTAGCAGCTCCTCCGGCGACTCGTACAGGTTGAGCAGGGCGGACGCCCGGCGCAGGTTGGAGGGGGCGGCGTAGACGGGGGCTGCTTCTTCCCCCCGTCCCTCCTCCTCCTCCTCCTCCTGGACCGGGGGCGGCTTGGCCGGGGGGGGCACATTGTAGGGGTCAGCGTCCAGCTCTGCCGCCTGCTTGGGGAAGGGCGAGGGGGTGTCATAGGTGTCGGAGAGGGGGGCGTCCCGCAGGAGGGAGCAGGGGACATCGTAGACCTGGGGGTGGGGGGGAAGAGAAGGTGAATCAAGGCTCAGACACTGGTCCCCCCCATCTCCCCGCCCCCTTCCCGAGTTCCCCTCCACCCCCCGGCCCCATTCTCACCTCGCTGGGGTCGCTGTCTCTCCGGGTGGCACGGGGCACCTTGTAGATATCATCACAGGGGGTCAGGCATGGCCGGGTGGGTGGGGGCACCACATACACCTGGAGGGGGGGCAGAGAGGGGTCAGGGCCTGGTCACCTGGGGTCTCAGGCCGAGCTGTGGGGGTGGATCCCGGACACCTGGGTCCTCAGGCCAGGCTGTGGCTGATGGGGGTGGGGAGTGGTATGGGAGATCCCCAGGGGAGATTGTGTTGGAGGACCTTGAACGCCTGGGTTCCCTGGTTGGATGGCGGAGCGGGGGCGGCAGTGGGAGATCCCGGACGCCTGGGTTCTCACCTCCTGCTGCTCCTCCTTCTGCCCTGCGCTGCTGCTCCTCTGGCCCTGGGGCGGCTTGTAGAGGACAGGTGGTGCGCTCTCCTTGCGGGGCGCCGGCGAGAGGTCGGGGGGCCCCGGCTCGGGCAGGACGCAGACGCGGTTGGCTGGGACGATGCCCTGCTGCCCGTGCAGCGAACAGAGGTGCCAGCCGGCCAGGCCAGGCACCTTGGGCTGCAGCACCAGCATCAGGTCCCCCCGGCGGAAGGAGAGTTCCTCCGGGCACTCGGCCACGTTGTCGAACAGCGCTCGGGCCAGCTGAGCCTGGGGGCAGAGGGAGCAGTGAATCCCCAGGGCCGGCTGGGAGGGAGGCCGGGGACCCCCAGGGCGGGTTGGGAGAGAGGCCGGGGACCCCCAGGGCCGGCCGGGAGAGAGGCCGGGGACCCCCAGGGCGGGTTGGGAGAGAGGCCGGGGACCCCCACGGCCGGCCAGGAGAGAGGCCGGGGACCCCCAGGGCCGGCCGGGAGAGAGGCCGGGGACCCCCAGTGTTGGCTAGGCCTGGGGACAGAGGGACCAGTACTCCCAGTGCTGCTCGGTGGCAGACCAGTATCCCCCAGTACAGGGCTCATTCCTCCCAGTCAGGGTGGCAGGGACAAGCCCCCCCACCCCCTCCAAATTCCCAGCCAACCCATTGCGGGGTCAGGGTGAAAACGGGGAGGCTGTAACCCCAGCTTCCATCTACTTACAGACATGGTTCCTCTGGGGAGGGGTCTGGTGTGGGCAGAGCGGAAGGAAGGAGAGGAGGGAGGGGGGGCGGGAGGAGAAAGCAAGGGACAGAACTTGGGAAATGGTAAAGGAAGGGGGTGAATAATGAAGAAAAGAGTGAAATGAACAGGCACAGTCCCGGCTTCCGCTGAAGCGTAAATTAAGGCCTAGATTAAAGGATGTTGGAGTTTACAGATTTGTTTAGTTCTTTCTGCTGTGGATGGGGGGGGGGGGATATGGGGATGGAGAGAGAGAGAGAGAGAGAGAATCACAATTTTCTTGTAAACTTTTGTCATTAAAAAGTGTCCCAGTTCCTTAGAGTTCCCTCATTCTTTCTTCCATGAGCTTTGGAGACCAACCAACCAACCAAACAGGCCCAAGATTTTTGGCCTATGTAGTTTCCAGCCAACTCAGCAAATCCGTTGAGTTTCCCCTCGGATCCGAACCCGACTCTTTTCACAAAGTCCAGCCGCAGAAGAGCAGAATCCCAGTCATTTTCCAGAGACTCGAGGAGTCTTTTCTGCTCTGCAAACAGCTTCTTTGGTCAGCAAAATACATCCAGCGAGCACAGGCACATGCAGACAGGCCTGGCTGCTTTCATGGCGCGTGGAGCGAGGCATGCAAGGGGGTTCAACAAGTTAGGACAGAATCCGATTTTGCAAGAACAGGACTGCGTTGCAACCAGAAAGCAAAGGGCAGGCATTTCCAGAGGGTCCTCCCCAAAGCTCACAGTAGCTAAGAGCGGGGTTTTGCAGCCCCGGCAATCCAGGAAAGTTTGCAAACCTTTGCGTAATCTTGCCAGTGAAAAATCCAGACAATTTTTGCAAAACAATCTTGCAACCGTGTAGAAATCTTCCGACCTTTCCCCCAAATCTAGACCATTTTTGTGAGCTGAAGGAGCCAGAAATGTGGCCTCATTCCAAACTCCAGAATTCTTGCAAACGTCAACAGCCGTTTTTGCAAACGTCCCCAAATCAAGATGATTTTTCAGTGAGCTCAAAATTTCCCCTTTTTTTTTTAGCAAGTTCAGATATCCAGGAATGCCATGAAATTTCCCTCAAAATACACCTTTTTTTGCACATTCCAAGATCCAGCAATGTTGCAAAATGTCCCCCAAAGCCAGTTTTTTAACAAGTTCAAATCTCCAGAAAAATCACAGACTCCCTGCAAATCTTTTTCCCCACAATGAAAGAAAAAAATAATCTTAACTCTCAAAAAAATCCAGAAACGTCATCAAAACCACGTCCTTATATCCTGAATCTCCTTCCACAGAAACGGTGCATGTTCACAACTCCAGAAATGTTGCAAACTGTCTACCCAAAGCTAGAAAAAGTCATTATCTTGCGATGGAATCTGCTGAGAAATTTTGCTAATGAATGCATCAAAAATTCCAGAAGTTAGGCAAATGCAGAAATCCAGAATTCTTTTAATCCACAGAAAAAACGGTGCCAACTTTAAAGTGCAGAAAAAGTTGCTCTCTCTCACACACACAGTTAATTTTTTTTTGCAACTTCCAAGAAAATTGAGATACGCCCCCCACAACCTCAACATTCAAACCCAGTCATTTGCTTCGGCATCTCCCCCAATCCCAGAGGTTTGCACCATGCCCCGAATCACGCAGGCGCTGAGCCGGCCAGATGGCAAACGACACCGGAACCAAGAGTCACAACATCCAAAAACCAGTTGGCAAAGGTCAAAATCCAGAAAAATATGGTGTGGCCAAAAATAGCCCCCTTCCAGACTAGGCTTTTTTTGCATAAAGAGATAGACAGACAGAGGGGGTGGCTGGGGATGGATAGATAGACAGATAGATGTGGACGGGGATAGACAGAGGCAGGGGACAGATAGACAGACAGACAGACAGAGGGGGTGGATGGGGATAGACAGACAGAGGCAGTGGACTGGGACGGATAAACAGACAGACAGACAGACAGACAGAGGCAGTGGACGGGGATGGATAGACAGACAGACAGAGGCAGTGGATGGGGATGGATAGACAGACAGACAGAGGGGTGGACGGGGACGGACAGAGGCAGTGGACGGGACGGACAGACAGAGGCAGTGGACGGGGACAGACAGAGGCAGTGGACGGGGACGGATAGACTGACAGAGGCAGTGGACGGGACGGACGGACAGAGGCAGTGGACGGGGACGGATAGACAGACAGACAGACAGAGGGGTGGACGGGACGGACAGAGGCAGTGGACGGGGACGGATAGACAGACAGACAGACAGAGGGGTGGACGGGACGGACAGAGGCAGTGAACGGGACAGACAGACAGAGGCAGTGGACGGGGATGGATAGACAGACAGACAGAGGGGTGGACGGGACGGACAGAGGCAGTGGACGGGACAGACAGACAGAGGCAGTGGACGGGACGGACAGAGGCAGTGGACGGGACGGATACAGTGGAAGGGGTTTGAGGGATGGATGAAATGGATCAGATCTTTTGCTGAACGTGTAGAAGGAAGAAAGACCCAAACTCCCCCCTTGAGTTCCCGAGGTCTCGGCCTCGGCAGCCAGCGGCTCTCCTGGGAGTTCGCTTCTTCCCCAACCCCCTAATCAGGGGCTTGGCCCAGCAGCTGAAGCCCAGGCCGGGCTCTGGGCCGGGCGCCCGCTGGCCCCCGGGCCTGCACTTTGCCTGGGTGGGGCTGCGGCTGGCTGTGAGCTGGGGCAGGGGAGGGAACAGGGGGAGGAGGAGAAAGGGGGGAACGGAGCAGGGAGGGGGAGGAGGAGGGGGAGGGGAAAGGGGGGAGCGGAGCAGGGAGGGGGAGGAGGAGGGGAAAGGGGGGAACGGAGCAGGGAGGGGGCGGAGGAGAGGAAAGGGGGGAACGGAGCAGGGAGGGGGGGGGGGAGGGGAAAGGGGGGAACGGAGCGGGGAGGGGGGGGAGGAGGGGAAAGGGGGGAACGGAGCGGGGAGGGGGAGGAGGAGGGGAAAGGGGGGAGCGGAGCGGGGAGGGGAGGAGGAGGGGAAAGGGGGGAGCGGAGCGGGGAGGGGGGGAACGGAGCGGGGAGGGGGGGGAGGAGGGGAAAGGGGGGAACGGAGCAGGGAGGGGGGGGGAGGAGAGGAAAGGGGGGAGCGGAGCAGCCGAGCGGAGGGAGGATAAAGGAACCGCGGGAAACAGACGCCCCAGCAAGAGGCTCAGCGGCTGCCTCCTTCTGTCCTTCCCCCTCCAGAGCCGGGCGCGGCCCCTCCCTCGCTCCCCCGCCGGCCGCCTTCGTCCTCCTCCGCCCCGGCCGGGCCGGCCCGGCGCGCTGGTTCTCCCGCAGCTCTGCGCTCGCTCGCTCGCTCCCGGGCGGCCTGCGGCAGCGGGCGGGGATCGGCCCCTTCCCTCCCCCGCTGGGGTCCGCCCGCTGGTCCTTGCCCGGACGCGTCCCTGCCCCCGGGGGCCTCCCCCACCCGCTCCGTCCCGTTGGGAGCCGAGCCCCGCCCCGGGGCCTGGCCGGGCGCAGAGGCAGGAGGAGAAAAGGAGCCGGGGGTTGAATTACAACCCATCCCCCACCCCCTCCCGCCCCACCGCCCCCCCGGGGCCCGGCGGCTCCGCCCCCAGCGCCCCCACCCCGCCAGGGAGGAGACAGGACAGAGAACCCAGGAGTCCGGGTCCCCAGCCCCCCCTGCTCTGACCCACCAGCCCCCACTCCCCTCCCAGAGCCGGGCGAGAACCCAGGAGTCCGGGCCCCCAGACCCCCCTGCTCTGACCCACCAGCCCCCACTCCCCTCCCAGAGACGGGCGAGAACCCAGGAGTCCGGGCTCCGTGTCTGCCCTCCAAGCCACAAACTGACCTGCAGGGAGCGCTGCTGAGTTAGCCCCAGGGGGTGGGCGAGGGGCTTCAGCCCCACAACTGAGAGCCCAGGGGGGCTATTACCACGGAGGCAGCCTCGCGCTGCCCCTCTGCCTGGGGGGAGGGCGGGACAGGCCTCATCCTTAGCAGCCCCTATACAGGGAGCCTCCACAGCCTGCCCCATGGAAACTGAGGCACACGGGGGCATGGGAATGAAACCCAGGAGTCCTAGCTCCCAGCCCCCACCCCCACCCTGCTCTAGCCACTAGACCCCACTCCCACCCAGGGCTGGACATTAACCAGACCTTTATCTCTGGGCCTGAGGGGGGCGGGATTCCCAGCGGGGGGGGGTGGTACCCTACTGCCTCACCCCCACCCATTTCTGGGAGCCCTGGTTCTCCTGCCCTTAGCCCGGCCAGTGCCCCTCACTCCCGACCCGCAGCCCCTGCCAGCCCAGCCCTGCCCCCCCGAGCTCTGCCGGTGCCCCTCACTCCCGACCCGCAGCCCCTGCCAGCCTGGCCCTGCCCCCCCCCAGCTCTGCCGGTGCCCCTCACTCCCGACCCGCAGCCCCTGCCAGCCTGGCCCTGCCCCTCCCAGCCCTGCCGGTGCCCCTCACTCCCAACCCGCAGCCCCTGCCAGCCCAGCCCTGCCCCCCAGCCCTGCCGGTGCCCCTCACTCCCGACCCGCAGCCCCTGCCAGCCCAGCCCTGCTCCCCCAGCCCTGCCGGTGCCCCTCACTCCCGACCCGCAGCCCCTGCCAGCCCAGCCCTGCTCCCCCAGCCCTGCCGGTGCCCCTCACTCCCAACCCGCAGCCCCTGCCAGCCCAGCCCTGCCCCTCCCAGCCCTGCCGGTGCCCCTCACTCCCGACCCGCAGCCCCTGCCAGCCTGGCCCTGCCCCTCCCAGCCCTGCTGGTGCCCCTCACTCCCGACCCGCAGCCCCTGCCAGCCTGGCCCTGCCCCTCACAGCCCTGCCGGTGCCCCTCAATCCCGATCTGCAGGGTTAGCTCCAGGCCCCAGCATGCCAAGCACATGCTTGGGGCGGCACACCACGGGGGGCGCTCTGCCGCTCGCCGGGAGGGTGGCAGGTGGCTCCAGTGAACCTCCCGCAGGCACGTCTGCGGGAGGTCCACCGGAGCCGCGGGACCGGCGACCACCAGAGCACCCCCCACGGCGTGCCACCCTGCTTGGGGCAGCGAAATTGCTAGAGCCGCCCCTGCCAATCCGCAGCCCCCTGGCCCCCCCGATCCTGCCGGTGCCCCTCACTCCCAACCTGCAGCCCCCTGTCCCCCACAATCCTGCTAGTGCCCCTCACTCCCGACCCGCAGCCCCTGCCAGCCCAGCCCTGCCGGTGCCCCTCACTCCCGACCCGCAGCCCCTGCCAGCCCAGCCCTGCCGCTGCCCCCCACTCCCGACCCGCAGCCCCTGCCAGCCCAGCCCTGCCGGTGCCCCCCACTCCCGACCCGCAGCCCCCTGCGCCCCCCAGCCCTGCTGGTGCCCCTCACTCCCGACCCGCAGCCCCTGCTAGCCCGGCCCTGCCCCCCCCCATCCTGCCCGTGCCCCTCACTCCCGACCCGCAGCCCCCTGGGCTCCCCCAGCCCTGCCGGTGCCCCTCACTCCCGACCCGCAGCCCCTGCCATTCGCCCGGGGTTGTTTGTGTTGTCATGGGCACTGGTGTTTTGTGGTTTGGATCGGCGCCACCGGCAGGGTGACTCCCCGGCATCCCATGCAAATCCGCCTGCCCACGGAAACCGGTTCCCAAACAATCCCTGTGTTCCCCAGAGACCGGACCCCGCCCCCGCCCCCGTGTGGCCAGCGCCCCCCCCCCACTGTGGGCTGCCCTCAGGGGAGCTGGCGGTCCCAGGGGTGTCCTAGGGGTCCCAGAGAGGGGCTGAGGGGGCAGAGGTCATGGGAGGGCTGGGGGCCTGGGAGACTTGGGGAGGGGGCTGGGGATCTCTGGGGGTGGAATATACCAGGGGAAGCCCTGAATTAATGCCCCCACTTGGCATGTCACTGTACGGGCAGGCTGGGAGCCAGGACTCCTGGGTTCTCTCTCAGCTGTGGGAGGGGAGTGGGGGCTGGTGGTTAGAGCAGGGGGGGCTGGGAGCCAGGACTCCTGGGTTCTCTCCCAGCTCTGGGAGGGGAGTGGGGGCTGGTGGGTTAGAGCAGGGGGGGCTGGGAGCCAGGACTCCTGGGTTCTCTCTCAGCTGTGGGAGGGGAGTGGGGGCTAGTGGTTAGAGCAGGGCGGGCTGGGGCTGGGAGCCAGGACTCCTGGGTTCTCTCCCAGCTCTGGGAGGGGAGTGGGGCCTAGTGGTTAGAGCAGGGGGGGCTGGGAGCCAGGACTCCTGGGTTCTCTCTCAGCTGTGGGAGGGGAGTGGGGGCTAGTGGTTAGAGCAGGGCGGGCTGGGGCTGGGAGCCAGGACTCCTGGGTTCTCTCCCAGCTGTGGCTGGTGGTTTCTTCATCTGAGTCTCACTATAGTGACCCCCCCCCCCCAGCATTAAACACGGTGGCTGATTCCTGCCACAACCCAGCCGGGCTTTTCCGTCCCCTGCCCCCGGAGCTGGGCCCAGTCCCTTGGCCAAGCTGCGCCGACTCCAGCAGCTGGCGACTGAAGACAGGAGCAGCTAGATCCAGGCTCCCCCGGCTGGGCAACCCCTAGTGATGGTGATGGTGGTGCCCCTCACTCCCGATCCGCAGCCCCTGCCAGCCCAGCCCTGCCCCCCACAGCCCTGCCGGTGCCCCTCACTCCCGACCCGCAGCCCCTGCCAGCCCAGCCCTGCCGGTGCCCCTCACTCCCGACCCGCAGCCCCTGCCGGTGCCCCTCACTCCCGACCCGCAGCCCCTGCCGGTGCCCCTCACTCCCGACCTGCAGCCCCTGCCGGTGCCCCTCACTCCCGACCCGCAGCCCCTGCCAGCCCAGCCCCACCCCAGCCCTGCCGGTGCCCCTCACTCCCGACCCGCAGCCCCTGCCAGCCCAGCCCTGGTCCCCCCAGCCCTGCCGGTGCCCCTCACTCCCGACCCGCAGCCCCTGCTAGCCCAGCCCCACCCCAGCCCTGCCGGTGCCCCTCACTCCCGACCCGCAGCCCCTGCTAGCCCAGCCCTGCCCCCCACAGCCCTGCTGGTGCCCCTCACTCCTGACCCGCAGCCCCTGCCGGTGCCCCTCACTCCCGACCCGCAGCCCCTGCCAGCCCAGCCCCCCCCCCCCCCCAGTGGTTCCCATTCCTGAGCCCGGCTTGGGGTGCTGTGGGATTGTGAGGGCTGGAAATTACTCTGCTCTGAAGGGAGCATCAGGAAAAAAAATTTGCATCGTGTGACCAATGGAAAGTTGCCGGCTATAAAGCCGGGACTCGCCGCATGGGCAGGTCACAGGTGCCAGAGCAGAGCAGGGATGGCGGAGCCGCTGCTGGTAAGCACCAGACACCTGGGTTCCATCCCCAGCTCTGGGAGGGGAGTGGGGTCTGGGGGTCGGAGCGGGGATGGCGGAGCCGCTGCTGGTAAGCACCGGACACCTGGGTTCCATCCCCAGCTCTGGGAGGGGAGTGGGGTCTGGGGGTCGGAGCGGGGATGGCGGAGCCGCTGCTGGTAAGCACCGGACACCTGGGTTCCATCCCCAGCTCTGGGAGGGGAGTGGGGTCTGGGGGTCGGAGCGGGGATGGCGGAGCCGCTGCTGGTAAGCACCGGACACCTGGGTTCCATCCCCAGCTCTGGGAGGGGAGTGGGGTCTGGGGGTCGGAGCGGGGATGGCGGAGCCGCTGCTGGTAAGCACCGGACACCTGGGTTCCATCCCCAGCTCTGGGAGGGGAGTGGGGTCTGGGGGTCGGAGCGGGGATGGCGGAGCCGCTGCTGGTAAGCACCGGACACCTGGGTTCCATCCCCAGCTCTGGGAGGGGAGTGGGGTCTGGGGGTCGGAGCGGGGATGGCGGAGCCGCTGCTGGTAAGCACCGGACACCTGGGTTCCATCCCCAGCTCTGGGAGGGGAGTGGGGTCTAGGGGTCGGAGCGGGGAGCGGCTCTGGGCCAGGACACCTGGTTTCTACCTAGGCCTTGTCCTCCAGCCAGGCCCTCCGGCACCACGGCCCCCAAGGGCCCTCCCCGGGTTGGGGGGCTGGGCCCCGCCCCGGACAAGCCCGGCTCGGGGTGTGCGGGTGACAACGGCTCAGCAAGTGGCAGGGAGTTCCGCTGGCTCGCGCCGTCCATCCCTCCCTCCCTCTATCCCTCCGTCCCTGCATACCCCTTCCCTTCCTCCCTCCGTCCATCCCTCCATCCATCCCTTCCTCGCTCTGTCCATCCCTCCATCCCCGCATACCCCTTCCCTTCCTCCCTCCGTCCCTTCGTCCATCCCTCCATCCCTCCCTTCCTCGCTCTGTCCATCCCTCTATCCCCGCGTACCCCTTCCCTTCCTCCCTCCGTCCCTCTGTCCCTCCGTCCATCCCTTCCTCCCTCTGTCCCTCCGTCCGTCCCTCCCTGTCTCTGACGCGCTCTCTCACCCCCGCAGGTGGTGCTGTTGTTGGGGCTCTGGGTGGGGTCCCTGGGGGGGGCCCCCCGATGTCTGGCCGACACCGAGTGCTGTGAGCCGAGGGAGCTGCAGAGGACGGGGGCATGGCTGAGTGAGGGGCACCCCCCTGGGCACCGGAGCTGCCACGTCAGCTCCCAGCCGGCCGCCAAGGAGGAGCCCCAGTGCCAGGGGCAGTCCCATGGGCCCCCCAACACCCGCTCCATCGCGCCCTGGAGATACCGGTAAGAGTGACCCCGATACCCAGCCCCGTACCCCAATACCGGGCCCTGGCCCCCCACCCAGAGCCCTGGTACCCAGTCCCGTACCCCAGTACCGGGCCCTGGCCCCCCACCCCTCACCCTGATACCCAGCCCCCTGTACCCCAATACAGGGCCTGACCCCCACCCCTCACCCCAATACCCAGCCCCCCATACCCCAATACCGGGCCTGACCCCCACCCCTCACCCCTGTCCCTGCCAGCAGGTATATGGGATCTTGGGGAGCAATTACCACACGGGTGGGGTGCCAAATAAACTTTATTAATAAAATGCAAAAACAGGGAAAATTCAATAGTGAGGGGTGTGGGGTTTGTTAAGGTAGACAATTGGGGGGTTCTTTTTGGTGAACAGTAAGGGGGTTTCAATAGTGGGGTACAACACAGCAGGATACAACACAGTGGGTAATCGGTGAACACTGAGGTATCAATGTAACAGGTAGCGAGCGATTTCTATGTAGAAAGGTGTGTCACAGCAGCATATAACCAACTAACAGTTATGGATAAAATGTGTTAAATAACAAACCATTTTAGGTAAGATGTGTCCCGGTGGGGTAAATGTAGAATGTGAGGGGTATCAGAGAGGAAAAGTAACCAGTGGGGTTTTGTGCTGGACTTCAGCAATACAATCGAGGTTTGGCAGTAGGAGCACAGAGCCACCGGCACACAGAGCCACCGGCTGCAAGTTTGAAGCAGCCGAGAGAGTGTAACAACGTAGAAGGACACAGAGAAGCTGGGGGGGTGCAGGGGGAAGACAGACTTAATCACAATTATACAGAACCCAGCAAAATCTTATCTATGATCTAGCTTAACCAAGACTACACACATTAAAACACAATGCGACAATTCTCTGAGCCTAACTGACAGAGTATAATGCTAAGCTTAACGGAATGGGTGCACCTTGTGCTAAGGGTCGTTCCAGAGGGCTGAGAAAGGACCCCAGAACCCCTGGCTGATCAGGCCAGGCAGCAATGCAGGAACCTTTCTGACGTCTGTTCAGAAAATGTCTGTTTTTAAAGGCAAACCCTGGCAGCTTCCCGCCAGTAGCTCTGCTTGGCCCCCCCGCGTACAGGGAGGAGGCAGGCAGGGAAACCCTGCAGGTAGCCACAGAGGCATGTCTGGGCTAGTCCTGAGCCCAGAGCTCTGACTCATGCCCAGGATCCTAAAACCACAATAGCTCTGGACAGTGGCCACCCTGCACCAAGCCCAGGTTTAACGAGGTGATAACAGGGCAGGGGTCCCACTTAGCACAAGGGCCCCCCCCCCCTTTGAGAAGGGCAGCGGCCTGGTAAACAACTCAACAGCCAGGGAGGGGCGGCCACAGAGGAGAACAAGACCAAACTGGAGTAAGGGGGCAGCTGTAAGAACAAAATGGAGCTGAAACAGACAACCCCGATACCCAGCCCCCCGTACCACAATACAGGGCCCTGACCCCCACCCCTCACCCCGATACCCAGCCCCCCGTACCCCAATACCGGGCCTGACCCCTCATCCCCCACCCAGATACCCAGCCCCCCGTACCCCAATACCGGGCCCTGACCCCTCATCCCCCACCCCGATACCCAGCCCCCCGTACCCCAATACCGGGCCCTGACCCCCAACCCAGAGCCCCGATACCCAGCCCCCCGTACCCCAATACCGGGCCCTGACCCCCAACCCAGAGCCCCGATACCCAGCCCCCCGTACCCCAATACCGGGCCTGACCCCCACCCCTCACCCCGATACCCAACCCCCCGTACCCCAATACCAGGCCCTGACCCCCAACCCAGAGCCCCGATACCCAGCCCCCCATACCCCAATACAGGGCCTGACCCTGGGCCCCACCTGACATGAACCCACTGACCCTGTTTCTGACCCCGCCCCCCCCAGCTGCTTCCTGTCTTGGCCCTAGGATCCCTCTGCTGGTCCCGGTCTCTTCAACCCCCCCCTCCCCCCCGTCCTTATTGGCCCTGGTCCCCCCCCGGGCTCGTTCTCTCTCTCTCTCTCTCAGCCCCGGCCCAGCTCGCTCGCTCACGGCGCGTCTCTCTCTCTCTCTCGGTCCCGGTCCCGCTCGCTCGCTCACGGCGCGTCTCTCTCTCTCTCTCGGTCCCGGTCCCGCTCGCTCGCTCACGGCGCGTCTCTCTCTCTCTCTCGGTCCCGGTCCCGCTCGCTCGCTCACGGCGCGTCCCTCTCTCTCTCTCGGCCCCGGTCCCGCTCGCTCGCTCACGGCGCGTCTCTCTCTCTCTCTCCCGCGGTCCCGCGCGCTCGCTCACGGCGCGTCTCTCTCTCTCTCTCGGTCCCGGTCCCGCTCGCTCGCTCACGGCGCGCCTCTCTCTCTCTCTCTCGGTCCCGGTCCCGCTCGCTCGCTCACGGCGCATCTCTCTCTCTCTCTCGGTCCCGGTCCCGCTCGCTCGCTCACGGCGCGTCTCTCTCTCTCTCTCGGTCCCGGTCCCGCTCGTTCGCTCACGGCGCGTCTCTCTCTCTCTCTCTGTCCCGGTCCCGCTCGCTCGCTCACGGCGCGTCTCTCTCTCTCTCTCGGCCCTGGTCCCGCTCGCTCGCTCACGGCGCGTCTCTCTCTCTCTCTCGGTCCCGGTCCCGCTCGCTCGCTCACGGCGCGTCTCTCTCTCTCTCTCGGTCCCGGTCCCGCTCGCTCGCTCACGGCGCGTCTCTCTCTCGGTCCCGGTCCCGCTTGCTCGCTCACGGCGCGTCTCTCTCTCTCTCTGTCCCGGTCCCGCTCGCTCGCTCACGGCGCGTCTCTCTCTCTCTCTCGGCCCCGGCCCCGCTCGCTCGCTCACGGCGCGTCTCTCTCTCTCTCTGTCCCGGTCCCGCTCGCTCGCTCACGGCGCGTCTCTCTCTCTCTCTCGGCCCCGGTCCCGCTCGCTCGCTCACGGCGCGTCTCTCTCTCTCTCTCGGTCCCGGTCCCGCTCGCTCGCTCAGGGCGCGTCTCTCTCTCTCGGTCCCGGTCCCGCTCGCTCGCTCACGGCGCGTCTCTCTCTCTCTCTCTCGGTCCCGGTCCCGCTCGCTCGCTCACGGCGCGTCTCTCTCTCTCGGTCCCGGTCCCGCTCGCTCGCTCACGGCGCGTCTCTCTCTCTCTCTCGGCCCCGGTCCCGCTCGCTCGCTCACGGCGCGTCTCTCTCTCTCTCTCAGCCCCGGTCCCGCTCGCTCGCTCACGGCGCGTCTCTCTCTCTCTCTCGGTCCCGGTCCCGCTCGCTCGCTCAAGGCGCGTCTCTCTCTCTCTCTCGGTCCCGGTCCCGCTCGCTCGCTCACGGCGCGTCTCTCTCTCTCTCTCGGTCCCGGTCCCGCTCGCTCGCTCACGGCGCGTCTCTCTCTCTCTCTCGGTCCCGGTCCCGCTCGCTCGCTCACGGCGCGTCTCTCTCTCTCTCGGTCCCGGTCCCGCTCGCTCGCTCACGGCGCGTCTCTCTCTCGGTCCCGGTCCCGCTTGCTCGCTCACGGCGCGTCTCTCTCTCTCTCTCGGCCCCGGTCCCGCTCGCTCGCTCACGGCGCGTCTCTCTCTCTCTCTGTCCCGGTCCCGCTCGCTCGCTCACGGCGCATCTCTCTCTCTTTCTCGGCCCCGGCCCCGCTCGCTCGCTCACGGCGTCTCTCTCTCTCTCTCTGTCCCGGTCCCGCTCGCTCGCTCATGGCGCGTCTCTCTCTCTCTCTCGGTCCCGGTCCCGCTCGCTCGCTCACGGCGCGTCTCTCTCTCTCTCGGTCCCGGTCCCGCTCGCTCGCTCACGGCGCGTCTCTCTCTCTCTCTCGGTCCCGGTCCCGCTCGCTCGCTCACGGCGCGTCTCTCTCTCTCTCTCAGCCCCGGTCCCGCTCGCTCGCTCACGGCGCGTCTCTCTCTCTCTCTCGGTCCCGGTCCCGCTCGCTCGCTCACGGCGCGTCTCTCTCTCTCTCTCGGTCCCGGTCCCGCTCGCTCGCTCACGGCGCGTCTCTCTCTCTCTCTCGGCCCCGGTCCCGCTCGCTCGCTCACGGCGCGTCTCTCTCTCTCTCTCGGCCCCGGTCCCGCTCGCTCGCTCACGGCGCATCTCTCTCTCTCTCGGTCCCGGTCCCGCTCGCTCGCTCACGGCGCGTCTCTCTCTCGGCCCCGGTCCCGCTCGCTCGCTCACGGCGCGTCTCTCTCTCTCTCTGTCCCGGTCCCGCTCGCTCGCTCACGGCGCGTCTCTCTCTCTCTCTCGGCCCCGGTCCCGCTCGCTCGCTCACGGCGCGTCTCTCTCTCTCTCTCGGCCCCGGTCCCGCTCGCTCGCTCACGGCGCGTCTCTCTCTCTCTCGGTCCCGGTCCCGCTCGCTCGCTCACGGCGCGTCTCTCTCTCTCTCTCGGTCCCGGTCCCGCTCGCTCGCTCACGGCGCGTCTCTCTCTCGGTCCCGGTCCCGCTCGCTCGCTCACGGCGCGTCTCTCTCTCTCTCGGGCCCGGTCCCGCTCGCTCGCTCACGGCGCGTCTCTCTCTCGGTCCCGGTCCCGCTCGCTCGCTCACGGCGCGTCTCTCTCTCTCTCTCAGTCCCGGTCCCGCTCGCTCGCTCACGGCGCGTCTCTGTCTCTCGGTCCCGGTCCCGCTCGCTCGCTCACGGCGCGTCTCTCTCTCTCTCTCTCGGTCCCGGTCCCGCTCGCTCGCTCACGGTGCGTCTCTCTCTCTCGGTCCCGGTCCCGCTCGCTCGCTCACGGCGCGTCTCTCTCTCTCTCTCGGCCCCGGTCCCGCTCGCTCGCTCACGGCGCGTCTCTCTCTCTCTCTCGGCCCCGGTTCCGCTCGCTCGCTCACGGCGCGTCTCTCTCTCTCTCTCGGTCCCGGTCTTGCTCGCTCGCTCACGGCGCGTCTCTCTCTCTCTCTGTCCCGGTCCCGCTCGCTCGCTCACGGCGCGTCTCTCTCTCTCTCTCGGTCCCGGTCCCGCTCGCTCGCTCACGGCGCGTCTCTCTCTCTCTCTCGGTCCCGGTCCCGCTCGCTCGCTCACGGCGCGTCTCTCTCTCTCTCTGTCCCGGTCCCTCTCGCTCGCTCACGGCGCGTCTCTCTCTCTCTCTCGGCCCCGGTCCCGCTCGCTCGCTCACGGCGCGTCTCTCTCTCTCTCTCGGTCCCGGTCCCTCTCGCTCGCTCACGGCGCGTCTCTCTCTCTCTCTCGGTCCCGGTCCCGCTCGCTCGCTCACGGCGTGTCTCTCTCTCTCTCTCTCTCGGTCCCGGTCCCGCTCGCTCGCTCACGGCGCGTCTCTCTCTCTCTCTCTCGGTCCCGGTCCCGCTCGCTCGCTCACGGCGCGTCTCTCTCTCTCTCGGTCCCGGTCCCGCTCGCTCGCTCACGGCGCGCCTCTCTCTCCGCAGGGAGGACTGCGACCGGGCCCGCTTCCCGGCTCGCCTGCTGCAGGCCGAGTGCCTCTGCCCGCACTGCGTCTCGCTGGCGCCCCCGCACCACCGGGACCTCCGCGGCAACTCGGTGCAGGTCACCGCCAACACCACGGTCTATTACCGGCGCCCCTGTCCCGGCCGGCCCGGCGCCTACTTCCTGCAGCCCCGGCTCTACCCCGTGGCCGTGGCCTGCGTCTGCGTCGTGCCCCAGCTGTGACCCCCAGCGGGACCCCACTGGGGCACGGGGCTGGGGACATCCTAGGGGCTAGGGGGGCGCAGTGGACCCCACTGATGTGCGGGGAGCCCGGAGGGCCTGGGGGGCAGGTGGTGGAGAAGGCCCAGGGGGGCCCGTCGAGGAGGGGGCGACCCATGGGGATGAGCATCCTGCGGGCTGCGTTTGGGGGAGCCCGGGGCCCCGGCTCTCGGTTGAGGGGACCCAGAAGACGACTGCGTTTCGGGAGGAACCTAGGTCTGGTTTGGGAGGCCGCCTGGGTCTAATTTGGCGGCGCCCATGGGGCTGTTTGGGGGGGCAAATCGAACTCCCATTTTTGCTGTGTCTATGGGGTGACCCCAGAGCTCGGTTGGGGGGGTGAACAGCCCCCAGTTTAGAGGTGAACTTGGCGGGGCCGTTTTGGGGTGAATGTGAGCTGAGGTGGGGGGACCTGGCTGTAATTTAGGGGGCGCCTCCGGCTGAACATTTTTGGGGAGGCATTAGAATACCTGCCAATCCCTCCTTCCTTTTGGGGGTCCTCTCGCCCCCCCCAAACTGCTGTTACATTGATCCCCGTCTCATCTCTTGCTGGTGTTGAGAAGCTAAAGACTTTGGCTTTTACGGGCAATAAACGTTTCACAACGATTGTCATTGGTTTGACACTGGGGGGGGGGTGTTCTTGGGGTCCCCGAACACAGCGCCCCCTGCTGGCGCGGCTGGAGGAGCCGGGAGCCCCCCCCTGCTCCCCACGGTGCCCCCCTCTGGCAAAGGCCGGGGCTGGAGAATAACCCCAGTTCCGGGCCCCTAACAATCAGCCCCCTTGTTCCCCACGTACCAGCTGCTCCCAGCCCCACGGGACAAGCCGCCTTTGTCCAGGGCCGAAGGGCAGCTGGGCAGACGCGGGGGGAGGCTGTGGGGGGGCTGGGGACAGACGTGCCCCAGGGCTCAGACGTCACTTTCTGGGGCTTCTTCCGCCTTCCCCGTTCCCCCGCTCACTCGCCGGGCCCCTGGCCGCGCCGGCCGCCCCCCGCTGCTCCTCGGGCCTTGTTCCGCCTCTGCCTGCTCTCTGCCCCCCAGCGCGGGGCGGGCCGGGGGGGGCACCCCCGTCTTCATCCCGCCTCCTGCCCCCCTTCCGGCCCCGGGCGCAGGCCGCGCGGCTCCGGCATGGGGGAGCCGGGGGAGCCCCGGGACCGGGCGCTGGACTGGCACTTCCTGCGCTGCACCAAGGGGGCGCTGCTGGGCACCGAGCTGGTAAATGGACCCCGGGACGAAACCTCCCAACCCCCAGCCCCCCAACTGCCATCCCCCACCCCCGGCTGTGAGACCCCCCAGCCCCCCAACTGCCATCCCCCACCCCCGGCTGTGAGACCCCCCAGCCCCCCAACTGCCATCCCCCACCCCCAGCTGTGAGACCCCCAGCCCCCCAACTGCCATCCCCCACCCCCGGCTGTGAGACCCCCAGCCCCCCAACTGCCATCCCCACCCCCAGCTCTGAGACCCCCAGCCCCCCAACTGCCATCCCCCACCCCCCGCTGTGAGACCCCCAGCCCCCCAACTGCCATCCCCACCCCCAGCTCTGAGACCCCCAGCCCCCCAACTGCCATCCCCACCCCCGGCTGTGAGACCCCCCAGCCCCCCAACTGCCATCCCCCACCCCCGGCTGTGAGACCCCCCAGCCCCCCAACTGCCATCCCCCACCCCCGGCTGTGAGACCCCCCAGCCCCCCAACTGCCATCCCCCACCCCCGGCTGTGAGACCCCCCAGCCCCCCAACTGCCATCCCCCACCCCCGGCTGTGAGACCCCCCAGCCCCCCAACTGCCACCCCCCACCCCCGGCTGTGAGACCCCCCAGCCCCCCAACTGCCACCCCCCACCCCCGGCTGTGAGACCCCCCAGCCCCTCAACTTCCATCCCCCACCCCCGGCTCTGAGACCCCCCCAGCCCCCCAACTTCCATCCCCCACCCCCGGCTCTGACACCCCCCAACCCCCCAACTTCCATCCCCCACCCCCAGCTCTGAGCCCCCCCCAGACCTGCCAAAACCCCTCACCCCCAAGCCCTGAATGTAATGAGAGGTGGGGGACACTGAGGGGGGAGGTTCAGCTGGAGGCAGACTCGGGGGGCTGGGGGATGCTGGGGGTGTGAACAGGGGGACAGTGGACGTGGTGAGGGACGGGAGTGGGGGTGCCCGTGGGGGGTGGGGTTGGAAGCCCCAGGGGAGGGTGTGGGGTGGGAACCCTGGAGGGGTGGGGTGAGCCCTGTGCTGAGGGATGGTGGGGGTCGGGCGGGGGGTGCGTGGCCCCAGCCCCCCTCTTCACCCCCTACCCGCCCCCCCCAGGCCCTGTGTTTTCTGATCTTCCTGCTGCTGACGGTCTCGGCCTCGGCCTACATGGCGCCCGCCCTGCTGGAGGCGCTGCTGGCAGCCGGCGCCCTGGGCCTGCGTCTCACCCGCTGCCAGGAGAGGGCGCCCCGGATCCACTGGCCCTGCCTGGTGCGTGGGACCCCCCCAGAGCCCCCCCACCCCAGATCCACTGGCCCTGCCTGGTGCGTGGGACCCCCCCCACCGCCCCCCCACCCCCTGCCCCGGATCCACTGGCCCTGCCTGGTGCGTGGGACCCCCCCAGAGCCCCCCCACCCCCTGCCCCGGATCCACTGGCCCTGCCTGGTGCGTGGGACCCCCCCCACTGCCCCCCCACCCCCTGCCCCGGATCCACTGGCCCTGCCTGGTGCGTGGGACCCCCCCAGCGCCCCCCCACCCCAGATCCACTGGCCCTGCCTGGTGCGTGGGACCCCCCCCCACTGCCCCCCACAGCCCCCCCCGCCCCGGATCCACTGGCCCTGCCTGGTGCGTGGGACCCCCCCAGAGCCCCCCCACCCCCTGCCCCGGATCCACTGGCCCTGCCTGGTGCGTGGGACCCCCCCCACTGCCCCCCCACCCCTGCCCCGGATCCACTGGCCCTGCCTGGTGCGTGGGACCCCCCCAGAGCCCCCCCCCCCAGATCCACTGGCCCTGCCTGGTGCGTGGGACCCCCCCCACTGCCCCCCACAGCCCCCCGCGCCCCGGATCCACTGGCCCTGCCTGGTGCGTGGGACCCCCCCCACTGCCCCCCCACAGCCCCCCCGCCCCGGATCCACTGGCCCTGCCTGGTGCGTGGGACCCCCCCAGAGCCCCCCCACCCCCTGCCCCGGATCCACTGCCCCTGCCTGGTGCGTGGGACCCCCCCCCACTGCCCCCCCACAGCCCCCCTGCCCCGGATCCACTGGCCCTGCCTGGTGCGTGGGACCCCCCCCACTGCCTCCCCACCCCCCGCCCCGGATCCACTGGCCCTGCCTGGTGCGTGGGACCCCCCCAGAGCCCCGCCACCCCCTGCCCCAGATTCACTGGCCCTGCCTGGTGCGTGGGACCCCCCCACTGCCCCCCCACCCCCTGCCCCGGATCCACTGGCCCTGCCTGGTGCGTGGGACCCCCCCAGAGCCCCCCCACCCCCTGCCCCGGATCCACTGGCCCTGCCTGGTGCGTGGGACCCCCCCACTGCCCCCCCGCCCCGGATCCACTGGCCCTGCCTGGTGCGTGGGACCCCCCCACTGCCCCCCCACAGCCCCCCCGCCCCGGATCCACTGGCCCTGCCTGGTGCGTGGGACCCCCCCCCTGCCCCCCCACCCCCTGCCCCGGATCCACTGGCCCTGCCTGGTGCGTGGGACCCCCCCACTGCCCCCCCACAGCCCCCCCGCCCCGGATCCACTGGCCCTGCCTGGTGCGTGGGACCCCCCCCACTGCCCCCCCACAGCCCCCCTGCCCCGGATCCACTGGCCCTGCCTGGTGCGTGGGCCCCCCCCAGAGCCCCCCCACACCCTGCCCCGGATCCACTGGCCCTGCCTGGTGCGTGGGACCCCCCCCCACTGCCCCCCCACCCCCTCCCCGGATCCAGTGGCCCTGCCTGGTGCGTGGGACCCCCCCCACTGCCCCCCCACCCCCGCCCCGGATCCACTGGCCCTGCCTGGTGCGTGGGACCCCCCCCAGAGCCCCCCCACGCCCTGCCCCGGATCCACTGGCCCTGCCTGGTGCGTGGGACCCCCCCACAGCCCCCCCACCCCCTGCCCCGGATCCACTGCCCCTGCCTGGTGCGTGGGACCCCCCCACCGACCCCCACCCCCTGCCCCGGATCCACTGGCCCTGCCTGGTGCGTGGGACCCCCCCCGGAGCCCCCCCACGCCCCGCCCCGGATCCACTGGCCCTGCCTGGTGCGTGGGACCCCCCCCCGTGCCCCCCCACGCCCTGCCCCGGATCCACTGGCCCTGCCTGGTGCGTGGGACCCCCCCCACTGCCCCCCCACCCCCTGCCCCGGATCCACTGGCCCTGCCTGGTGCGTGGGACCCCCCCCCCACTGCCCCCCCACCCCCACCCCGGATCCACTGGCCCTGCCTGGTGCGTGGGACCCCCCCCACCGCCCCCCCACCCCCTGCCCCGAATCTACTGGCCCTGCCTGGTGCGTGGGACCCCCCCCCTGCCCCCCCACGCCCTGCCCCGGATCCACTGGCCCTGCCTGGTGCGTGGGACCCCCCCACTGCCCCCCCACCCCCGCCCCGGATCCACTGGCCCTGCCTGGTGCGTGGGACCCCCCCCCCACTGCCCCCCCACCCCCACCCCGGATCCACTGGCCCTGCCTGGTGCATGGGACCCCCCCCCACCGCCCCCCCCACCCCCTGCCCCGAATCTACTGGCCCTGCCTGGTGCGTGGGACCCCCCCACGGCCCCCCCCACGCCCTGCCCCGGATCCACTGGCCCTGCCTGGTGCGTGGGACCCCCCCCACGGCCCCCCCACCCCCTGCCCCGGATCCACTGGCCCTGCCTGGTGCGTGGGACCCCCCCCACTGCCCCCCCACAGCCCCCCCCGCCCCGGATCCACTGGCCCTGCCTGGTGCGTGGGACCCCCCCCACTGCCCCCCCACAGCCCCCCTGCCCCGGATCCACTGGCCCTGCCTGGTGCGTGGGACCCCCCCCACTGCCCCCCCACCCCCTGCCCCGGATCCACTGGCCCTGCCTGGTGCGTGGGACCCCCCCAGAGCCCCCCACAGCCCCCCTGCCCCGGATCCACTGGCCCTGCCTGGTGCGTGGGTGCCGTCCAGAGGGCCCCCTTCCCTGATCCACTGGCCCTGGGTGGTGCGTGCGACCCCCCCCAGAGTCCCCCCACCCCCTGCCCCGGATCCACTGGCCCTGCCTGGTGCGTGGGACCCCCCCAGAGCCCCCCCACCCCGGATCCACTGGCCCTGCCTGGTGCGTGGGACCCCCCCCAGAGCCCCCCCACCCCGGATCCACTGGCCCTGCCTGGTGCGTGGGACCCCCCCAGAGCCCCCCCCACCCCAGATGCACTGGCCCTGCCTGGTGGGTGGGTACCCCCCCCCTGCCCCCCCACCCCCTGCCCCGGATCCACTGGCCCTGCCTGGTGCGTGGGACCCCCCCCCCTGCCCCCCACAGCCCCCCCGCCCCGGATCCACTGGCCCTGCCTGGTGCGTGGGACCCCCCCACTGCTCCCCCACAGCCCCCCCGCCCCGGATCCACTGGCCCTGCCTGGTGCGTGGGACCCCCCCTGAGCCCCCCCACCCCCCGCCCCGGATCCACTGGCCCTGCCTGGTGCGTGGGACCCCCCCCACTGCCCCCCCACAGCCCCCCCACCACGGATCCACTGGCCCTGCCTGGTGGTGGGACCCCCCCCAGAGTCCCCCCACCCCCTGCCCCGGATCCACTGGCCCTGCCTGGTGCGTGGGACCCCCCCACTGCCCCCCCACAGCCCCCCGCTCCGGATCCACTGGCCCTGCCTGGTGCGTGGGACCCCCCCCGCCCCCCCACAGCCCCCCCCCACGGATCCACTGGCCCTGCCTGGTGCGTGGGACCCCCCCACTGCCCCCCCAGCCCCCGCCCACGGATCCACTGGCCCTGCTGGTGCGTGGGACCCCCCCCTGCCCCCCCACAGCCCCCCCGCTCCGGATCCACTGGCCCTGCCTGGTGCGTGGGACCCCCCCACCGCCCCCCCCCAGCCCCCCCACCACGGATCCACTGGCCCTGCCTGGTGCGTGGGACCCCCCCAGAGCCCCCCCCCCCCCCTGCCCCGGATCCACTGGCCCTGCCTGGTGCGTGGGACCCCCCCCCTGCCCCCCCGCCCCGGATCCACTGGCCCTGCCTGGTGCGTGGGACCCCCCCCGCGCCCCCCCACCCCCTGCCCCGGATCCACTGGCCCTGCCTGGTGCGTGGGACCCCCCCCACTGCCCCCCCCACGCACTGCCCCGGATCCACTGGCCCTGCCTGGTGCGTGGGACCCCCCCCCACTGCCCCCCCACCTCCTGCCCCAGATCCACTGGCCCTGCCTGGTGCGTGGGACCCCCCCCCAGCCCCCCCGCCCCGGATCCACTGGCCCTGCTTGGTGCGTGGGACCCCCCCCCCTGCCCCCCCACCCCCGCCCCAGATCCACTGGCCCTGCCTGGTGCGTGGGACCCCCCCCCCGCCCCCCCCACCCCCTGCCCTGGATCCACTGGCCCTGCCTGGTGCGTGGGACCCCCCCCACTGCCCCCCCCACGCACTGCCCCGGATCCACTGGCCCTGCCTGGTGCGTGGGACCCCCCCCCACTGCCCCCCCACCTCCTGCCCCAGATCCACTGGCCCTGCCTGGTGCGTGGGACCCCCCCACAGCCCCCCCGCCCCGGATCCACTGGCCCTGCTTGGTGCGTGGGACCCCCCCCACTGCCCCCCCACCCCCGCCCCAGATCCACTGGCCCTGCCTGGTGCGTGGGACCCCCCCCACTGCCCCCCCACCCCCTGCCCTGGATCCACTGGCCCTGCCTGGTGCGTGGGACCCCCCCCACTGCCCCCCCACCCCCTGCCCCGGATCCACTGGCCCTGCCTGGGGGGTGCCGGCAGGTTCCCTTCACGGGGGACCCTCCAGTCTGACCCCCCCAACTGTCCCCCCAGGATTTCCTGCGCTCTGCCAGCGCCGCCCTGGTTTTCCTGGTGGTGTCGCCGGCCGCCATCGCCGCCAGCCAGGAGGGGCCGACCGTCAGTGCCTTCGTGAGTGCCCCCTGCCCCTCCCCCCACCCACAGCCCCTCCCCCGCCCCTCCCCCCACCGACAGCCCCTCCCCCGCCCCTCGCCCCACCGACAGCCCCTCCCCCTGCCCCTCCCCCCACCGACAGCCCCTCCCCCGCCCCTCCCCCCACCGACAGCCCCTCCCCCTACCGACAGCCCCTCCCCCACAACCCCCCAGTGCCGCCAGCCGGGAGGGGCCAGCTGTCAGCGCCTTCGTTCCCGCCCTGCCCCCCATTGCCCCTCCCCCACTGATAGAACCCCCCCAACCTCCACGCCCAATGACCCCCTTTCTATCCCCAGCCCCTCCACCCCCCTGCTCGCCCCTCCCCACAGGGCCCCAAACACAGCTCCCCATGGCTCCTTCACCCCCCTGCCGTCTTCCCCAGCCCCCTGGCTCACCTCCCGCCTCTCTCCCCCCAGACCTTCGGCCTCATCCTCATCGCCATATTTGCCTACGACGCCTTCAGCACCTACTGGGCTGAGATCAGGCCAGAGCCAGCCCAGGGTGAGTGTGGCCCGGACGCCTGGGTTCCCCAGCCGGGGGCAGTGACGGTGGGTAGGGGACAGGCCCAGCAGCGGCCCGGACGCCTGGGTTCCCCAGCCGGGGGCAGTGACGGTGGGTGGGGGACAGGCCCAGCAGCGGCCCGGACGCCTGGGTTCCCCAGCCGGGGGCAGTGACGGTGGGTGGGGGACAGGCCCAGCAGCGGCCCGGACGCCTGGGTTCCCCAGCCGGGGGCAGTGACGGTGGGTGGGGGACAGGCCCAGCAGCGGCCCGGACGCCTGGGTTCCCCAGCCGGGGGCAGTGACGGTGGGTGGGGGACAGGCCCAGCAGCGGCCCGGACGCCTGGGTTCCCCAGCCGGGGGCAGTGACGGTGGGTTGGGGACAGGCCCAGCAGCGGCCCGGACGCCTGGGTTCCCCAGCCGGGGGCAGTGACGGTGGGTGGGGGACAGGCCCAGCAGCGGCCCGGATGCCTGGGTTCCCCAGCCCAATGGCCCAGTGAGACGCTAAACTTTAACTTTCTTTTCTAGATGGCAACGGGAACCTGGCGTAAGAGGAAAATCACCCCCCGCTGGGGACAGAAATAATCCCCCTGATCTCCCCCCTCAACAATGTTGGTGCCCCTCACTCCTAACCCGCAGCCCCTGCCCCCCCCAGCTCTGCCGGTGCCCCTCACTCCCGACCCGCAGCCCCTGCCAGCCCAGCCCTGGCCCTGGACCCCCTGCAACACCCCCAGTCCTTGGGGCCAGGGGTGGCTCCAGGCACCAGCACGCCAAGCACGCAGCCTGCGGAGGGTCCGCTGGTCCCGCGGCTTCGACAGGCCTCCCGCAGGCGCCGCCGAACCCGCCGGATCGGGGCCTCCCGCAGGCGCCGCCGAACCCGCCGGATCGGGGCCTCCCGCAGGCACCGCCGAACCCGCCGGATCGGGGCCTCCCGCAGGCGCCGCCGAACCCGCCGGATCGGGGCCTCCCGCAGGCGCCGCTGAACCCGCCGGATCGGGGCCTCCCGCAGGCACCGCCGAACCCGCCGGATCGGGGCCTCCCGCAGGCGCCGCCGAACCCGCCGGATCGGGGCCTCCCGCACCGCCCGCCTCCCTGCCGTGCCTGGGCAAAGGGGCGCAGGGTGTTGTGCTCAAAGTGCCAGACAGGATCTTTTCAGGGGGATTGAGGCAAAACACCACATTTATTAGTAATACAGGGATCAATGAATCCTCTACGACATGCATATGAGAAATATCACACACACACACACACACACACACACACACACACACACACACACACACACACACCCCGTCTTGCTGTTCTTACCAACGAGCTGCTCCCCTGAACTGCACCGGGCAGGTGCGTTCGCTGGGGGAGGGCTGGAGCCGATCCGGATCGATGCTCCGCTGGTGACGAGAGACCCGGGGTCCTCCTGCCAGACCCCTCCCATTTCTAGCAGCAAATCTAGACCAGAGCCAAAATCTAGGGCCGTGTCCGTGGGGCCGTGTCCGTGGGGTCGTGTCCGTGTCCGTAGGTCCGTGTCTGTGGGTCCGTGTCCGTGGGTCCGTGTCCGTGGGGCCGTGTCCGTGGGTCCGTGTCCGTGGGTCCGTGTCCGTGGGGCCGTGTGCTGCGTTTCTCGGGGGGTGTCCCGGTGCTGCTCCCAGAGGGTGGTTTCTAAAGCAGGTGCTGGCTTCTAACCCCTGAGGCCGTCACTGTGTCTGCGGGTCTTTGCTGGGCCCACGGGCCAAGTTGTGTTGTCCTTGGCTCCGGCTCCCATTCCCGCGGCGCTGCTGTCGCTGTCTGGAGCTGGGGGTCTTCCACGCCTCCCTCAGTCACACCTCACTCAGTCACACCTCACTCAGTCAATGGGGCAATTGATTACAGAGCGGGGGGGGGGATCTTATTCTACTTCTAGCCCAAAGGCCCATGTTCCTGTGACGTTAACTGTACTGTCCTTAGGGGCTGTAACATCTGATACAATCGAGAGGCCCAAGGCCAAGTCACATGAAATACAGAATAACATCCTGCAAGATGCAATGTCATAAAGATACTTAATACAAACTAACACAATGCAACGGCATAAAGCTTTCTAGAGCTCGTTAATACAGAGATTTCCCTCCAAGGGGGCTCTGGCTTTGCTTGTATTCAATTGTGCAAAGGGGGAAATTACAGGTGCTTTGGTGTGTGGGTCCCTGCGCCCCCCTGAGCTGTGTTGTGTTGTGTTGTGTGGAGGGGGCCTGTGTCAGGCCGGGCTAGAGCGCTAGAGACCCGGGGGGGGGGGAAGGGGGCAGGGGAGGGGAGGGATGGAGGGGAGGGGCTGGGAAGATGGAGGGGGGGTGGGGACGGGGAGGGTAACAGCGGCTGAGCTGGAGACCTTTCAGGGGGCAGAGGGGGGGCTGGGGGATTGGGGGATTATTTTTGTGGGGGTGGGGATCCTTGGGGTGATAGGGGGAGGGGCTGTTCCACGTGAGGGCAGGCGTGTAAGGGGGCATCCTGTGTCTGCACGTGCGACTGGCTGGGCAAGGAGTTGTGCAAAGCGTGCAAGGGAAACCGAGACGTGTCCCCAGCTCTCTGTGCCGGGTGAGTGTGTGTATGCACAGGGGTGGGCCCAGGGCTGGCCATTTTCCCTTGGTGTTTGCACACGGGCGTGGCTCTCCCAGCCTTTGCACAAGCGCACGTCTCCCCGTGCGTGTCTCCCAGCCTTTGCACAAGCACACGTCTCCCCGTGCATGTGTCTCCCAGCCTTTGCACAAGTGCACATCTCCCTGTGTGTCTCCCAGCCTTTGCACAAGTGTGTGTCTCCCCGTGCATCTCCCAGCCTTTGCACAAGCGCACGTCTCCCCGTGCGTGTCTCCCAGCCTTTGCACAAGCGCACGTCTCCCCGTGTGTGTTTCCCAGCCTTTGCACAAGTGCACGTCTCCCCGTGCGTGTGTCTCCCAGCCTTTGCACAAGCACGTCACCCAGTGTCTGTCTTCCAGCCTTTGCACAAGCTCACGTCTCCCCGTGTGTGTGTCTCTCAGAATTTGCACAAGTGTCAGTTTTCTGGCATTTGCACAAGCGTGCATCTCCCAGTGTGTGTCTCCGGCATCCCCCCCATGTCCTGGCCTTTGCACAGGCTCGTCTCCCAGTGCCTGCGTCGCCCGGTCTCCTGCCATCAGCCCCCCACCCCCCCATGTTTTCTGGCAGTTCTCCTGATGCCCTTTAACCTGCCTCTCCCTTTTCCGCCCCCTACAGCCGCACCCCCATGTCGGATGCCTCCCGCTCCAGCCGGGCGCCCGCTTTCCCCTGCGGCCGCTGCGGGGCCGAGCTCCCGTGTCTGTGGGACCTGCGCTCCCACCCCGAGGGCCGCGGCTACGCCTGCCCGACCTGCGGCAAGGCCTTCGCCCGCTCCTCGGCCCTGCTCCGCCACGAGGCCGCGCACCGCGGGGAGAAGGCCTTCCGCTGCGCCCAGTGCGGCAAAGGCTTCGCCCGGGCGGCTCAGCTGGCGACCCACGGGCGGTCGCACACGGGCGAGCGCCCCTTCGCCTGCCCGACCTGCGCCAAGGCCTTCATGTCCTCCTCCCACCTGGCGCAGCACCGGCGCACCCACTGGGCCGAGCGCCTGCCCGCTGTGCGGCAAGCCCTTCCTGCGCCCCTGGGACGTGGGCCAGCACCGGCGCTTCCACACGGGCGAGCGGCACTTCCGCTGCGAGCGCTGCGGGTGCGGCTTCTTCCACTCCTCCGACCTGCTGCGGCACCAGCGGGTGCACATGGGCGAGCGGCCCTTCCACTGCGAGCACTGCGGCAAGAGCTTCGCCCGCTCCTCCGTGCTGGCCAAGCACACCCGCAGCCACACCGGCGAGCGGCCCCACCGCTGCCAGGCCTACCCCAAAGCCTACGGCACCGCCTCCCAGCTCACGGAGCACCAGCGGGTGCACACGGGTGAGCGGCCCTTCCTCTGCTCCGTCTGCGGCAAGACCTTCGCCTGCTCCTTCCTGCTGCACCGCCACCTCAAGCTCCACCCCTGCCCCGAGTGCCCCAAAGCCTTCAAGACCTCAGGGCACCTGCAGAAGCACCGGCTGATTCACACCCGGGACAGCGCGGCTGGCGGGAGGAGGCAGCGGCGGAAACGGGAGGCGGGGCCGGGGGCGGAGAGAGAGGTTGGAAAGGGGGTGCCCCCACCCCATCCAGGGAGACTGACCCCCTCCCGCTGTGGGGGATGCTCACTGGGGTGTCCTCGGGAGACTGCGGAAGCCCCCACATTGAAGGCAAGGTGAACCCCCAAATTAAAAGCCAGCGTCCGCCCCCAAATCGGCACATTGCAACCTCGAGTTAAAAGCCAGTACCCCCCCAAATTGGCAGTAAGATGCACACCCAAGTTAAAAGCCAGATTCACCCCCATATTGGCAAGTTGCACCCCCACATTACAAGCCATGTTCTCCCCTCAAATTGGCAGCAAGATACACTCCTAAATTCAACCCTAGATTCACCCTTTGATTTGCAAAATGTGGGTCTAAAATCAGAGCATCACTTGCTCACCCACGGGGGACTTGGGTTCCCCCAAAAGCTTCAACCCCCACATTGACAGGTTCACCCCAAAAGAGCAAAGTTCCTCTCCCAAACTGGAACCAGGTTCACCTCAAAATTGGCAGCCAGGTTTGCCCCCAAGCCAACAAAATGTACCCTGAAATTAACAGCAAGGTTCACCCCAAAACAGAATCAGGTTCACCCCAAAATTCACAGCAAGACGCACCCCCAACTTCAGAACCCCCACACTGACAGCAAGCTGACGCCATCATTTATAGAAGACACCCCCCAAATTAACAGCCCTCACCACAAAATTTCATAGCAAGGTGACACACAACAGTCATAGGATGATTCCCTCAAATTCACCCCAAATTTCATAGCAGATTCACCCCCAAATTAACAGTCTGGTTCACACCACAGTTATTAGGAAGATGTACCCCAAATTCAGAGCTGGATTCACCCCTACCTTTATAGCAAAGTTTGCTGGGAATTGCACCCTAACATCAGAGCCGACTTTGCCCCCAAATTTCACAGTAGGTTCACCCCAAATTTATAGCAGGCATCAATGCATAAAACTGGCAAAGTTGTCCCAAATTCCGAGCTGGGTTCACCCCAAAACTGACAGCAAGATTCATCCCAAAATTTCACAGCAAGGTTTCCCCAGAATTTCTAACACGGATCCCCAGGTTTACAGCAATTTGACCCCGCAGCAATCCCCCCAATCTGACACCAAGATTCACAGCAAGATTCTGTCACAAATTAACAGTCTGTTCACCCCCAAACCACAGCAATTTCAACCCCTCTAATTGACAGATTCATCCCCCAAATCAGAGCACGATGCTACCCCATTTTACAGCGATTCACCCCAAATTGGTGGGGTTGCCCCCCCCCAAATCACAGCCAGATTCATCCCAATTTCATAGCAGCAGCCAGCTCTGAGAACTGACAGAATTCACCCAATGTCACTGTATGTTCCAGCGTCCCCCCCCGCCCAACTGACAGATTCACCCTAATTTCACAGGAAGATCCCGCTCCCCCAAATCAGTAGAAGACCTCCCCCATCACAGCTAGGTTCATCCCCATTTCATAGCAGGCGAGCACCCCCCCTAAATTGATCATGATTCACCCCCAAATCAGCAGCATTCACCCCAAAATTTCCAAGTGGGGAATCAACCCCAAACTGACTGTGACACCCCCTCGCAAATTCACCCCAGAATTTCACAACATGCTCCCCCCAGCTGTAAATAAGAGGGAAGCAGACCGTTCCCCCCCCCCCCATGCCATAGTCTCTGGGCCCCTGGGGTTCCCTGTAACCCTCCTCTGGCGGCGGGCAAGGTACCCCTCTTTTTTGAGGGGGCTGTTGGATTGGGGGGGGGTGCATGTCTATACTTCTCTATTGTGGCCTGATGCATTCCGGGACTGGGAATTGCCAGATCGTTGGCTCTGTACTGACGTCCCCCACTCTGAACCCTGAAATGTATGTGGTGTCCCCCCACCCCGAAAAGGACTCAGTCATCCTCCCTCATACAGTAAAATGTGGTCTGGTCCTGTATACCCTATATGGGCCCTGTGTAGTTATTGGGAGCTGCAAGCGGAGTGCAACACCCCCACTGGCCACCAGGGGGCATCTGAATAGCTGGGTGTGGCCCAGCTGCCTGGGTTCTCCAGCATGGGGCGCCGTGACACTGGTTAGGGAAAGGAGTCTGCAGAGGCCTGGCCACTGGTGTTCTCCAGCAGGGGGCGCGGTGACCCTGGAGAAGTTGGGAGAAGGGCCCGGACGCCTGGGTTCTCCAGTGAGGCGGAGCGCCTGGCACTGGGTGAGGGAGGGGCCCTTGGGCCGCAGAAGTGGAGCGCTGTGACACCAGGATCAGACGTTTGCTGTTGCACTTTATTAATGACTCACTATTAATGTTACATTATTAAGCCCAGTCTTGGGGGGTCAGGTGGGGAGGGGGTGGGAGGTTCCCAGCCACGATCTGGAAAATTGGGTCCCTTCACTCCTCATCGTGGAGCTTCTGGAAGAAAAACCAGAGAGGAACGAGTGAGAGAGAAGGAAGGAAAGAAAGAAAAAGAGAGTGTGAGAGGAAAAAAGATGGAGTAACAGAGAAAAACTGGAGTGATAAGGACAGACGGAGGGACAGAGAGCGAGAGAGAGAGAAGACGGAGCTGAAAGATGGGGTGATAAGAAGGAGTGATGGGGAGAGAGACAGAAGAAGATGAAGTGATAGGGAAAGAAGGGAAGGCGGAAGATGGAATGAAAGCGTAAGGAAGAAAAGGAACGAAAGCCACCCAGTGATACGAAGGGCACGGCTGAGTGAGGCCCTTGGTGTGACAGGTGGGGCTCAGGGCTGGAGTCTCTGGAGCGCCGGCCCCCCAGCCCTAGCGCTCACCTTCCCCCCAGCGTCCCGGCTCTTCGCCCGCAGCTTGTTGACCTGCGACTCGGCGATGTCGGCCCGCTCCTCCGCCTCGTCCAGCTCGTGCTGCACCTTCCGGAACTTGGCCAGGTTGGTGTTGGCTTGTTCCTCCTGCCGGGGGAGAGGAACCGGGGCGTTACCCTGTGGAACTGCCCTCCACTGGATGTGCAGTGGGCCCTGGACTCAGCACAGGCCTGGGTACTGCCCTGCGGAGGAGGGGAATGTCCCTGCCCCACTGGCGGCATAGAGAACAAATGCATTGTGTTAACGTGTGGAAATGCCTGCTGCTGGATTGGCAGCAGACAGGAGCAGGAATGGGTACTAGCAGATTCGATCCATCTATTCTATCATCTGTCAACCTGTCCATCCATTCATCCCTCCCTCCCCGGCACCTGCCTGGCTTCTGCCCCTGTGGGAGTTGACACAGAGAACAACCAAATAAAAAATAAATTAATATGTTTGCCTGAGGAACTACCCACCACTGGAGACTCAGCGAACACAAGCAGGCCCTGGTTTGGAGGGGGGAGGCAGGATTGGCTGGGATGAATGGCCAATGAGTGGGGGGAGCCTGGGCTGCCTGGGCCAAGGGGCTGATCCGGAAGGTTGGATACTCACCGCCTCCTCGGCCTGCCTCTTGTAGGCTTTGACCTTCATCTGGAGTTTGTCCACCAGCTCCTGGAGTCTCAGTAGGTTTTTCTTATCCTCCTCGGTCTGAGGGCAGAGCGGGAGAGAGAGACGGGGACAGTGGAGGAAGCATTAGGATAACAGCATCCCTGTCACCCCTGACCTTTCTGGCCGCGGGGTATCCAATGCCATCTGGAAACCATCTAGGCTCCAATCTCCAGACCCCATCTAGGATGGAAAGGCCAGCTAGAAAATGGTCCTTTTCTCCAATTCTAGAATGGGCTCTAGATCAGATGGGGGACTTATGCAGAGCCGGACGTCCTGGGGGACGGGTGAATGTGGGGAGGGTCTAGAGTCTGATTCTAGAAGGGAAGGGTGGGTGGCCAGGCTGTAGGGCCTGGCTCTAGATCAGAGGGGGCCGGGGAATCAGGCCTTTTAGTTCAAGTTGAAGAGCAAGAAGGCCTAGAGAATGATTCCAGACTCAATTTTGTCTTCCCAGGGGGAAAGCGCCTGAGAACGAAAGACGCGGTGGGAACTTATGCTTTGATTCTAGAAGCAAGATGGGTTCTGAAGTTCTGTTCTAGACCCAGAAGGCCCAGACTTGGGCTGTTCTTCACACACAGACCTTTCCCCCTGGCCCATGGGCAAGTCCCTTCAGAATAAAAGAGACCCACTGGGGATATGGCAGCAGGTGGGGGGGTCTGATATTCGGTTCTAGAACCACCACCGCAGTCTAGAATTCCATTCTAGAACAGGCTGCTGGGCTCGTTCTAGGCAGTGTCATCCATCTCCACGGAAAAGCCTCTTTCAGAATGAAAGGACCCACCCTGAGTACAGTGTCCTTGGCTCTGGAACCGAGACGGCGTTGTACCCTACCCGCTCCAGAACAGGAGCAAAGGAATGCTCTGTGCGGCTGTCCTCCCTTCCCCCAGGAAGACTGAAAAGCACCACAAGGGTCCTGCCCCTCGATGTTGGAACTAGAAGCAATGATCTAGAAGCAGGAGAATACCACCTGGAGTATATGTTCTAGATCAGGAGAAAACTGCCTGGAGTAGGGCTTCTGGAGAAGGGTTTTTTCTAGATGCACATACCCCCCCAGCCCCCAGGTACCTGGTAGGTGAGCTCCTTGATACGCCGCTCCGACTTGCGCAGGCCCTTGATGCTCTCCGCGTTGCGCTTCTGCTCCGACTCCAGCTCATTCTCGAGCTCCCGGACTCGCGCCTCCAGCTTCTGCAGCTGCTTCTTGCCGCCCTTGAGGGCCAGCTGCTCGGCCTCATCCAGCCGCAGCTGCAGGTCCTTGATGGTCTGCTCCATGTTCTTCTTCATCCGCTCCAGGTGGGCGCTGGTGTCCTGCTCCTTCTTCAGCTCCTCCGCCATCATCGCCGCCTGCCGGCCAGAAAGAAGAATCATTCCCTGCCCCCCTGAGCCAGCCAGTACCCCCACCCTGGTGGGACAGGGCACAGGCCCCATGTCCCATTCCCTCGCACTCACGTCGGTGATGGCTTTCTTGGCCTTCTCCTCGGCATTCCTGCATTCCTGCACAGCCTCCTCCACCTCTGTCTGCAGCTGGGACAGATCCGCCTCCATCTTCTTCTTCTGGTTGATCAGGCTGGTGTTCTAGAGGAACACAAGGGCGGGTCAAGATGACCAAGAAACAAGGTGTCATCCAGTTACAAGATCTCTGTCCCCTGTTCTAGGTCTTTCTGGAACCAGGATCCAGAGCTGCATGGGAACTGGGGAAGGGCCCTTACAGGGAGATTGAACTGTGTTCTAGATCATGATGGTGCTCCAAGCACAGAGACACCAATGTTCTAGGCAGCTATTCTAGAGCGAGTGGATTTTTGTGCTGGAGAAATGAGCTGGGTGCTGGCAGTATAGATCATCATCCTGGAGAACCACAGACCCACCATCCACACTCCCAGGCAGGCCGAATTGTAGAGGTGGCTGCTCTGGAGTGTGATATTCTAGGTCACTCCTGCGCAGTGAATGAGCACTCTAGATGGCAGATCTCTGCAGGGCGTCCCAAGGACAGGAGATTGGGGACAAAGGGAGCTCCAAGATGGGAGAGTCAGGAGTCAGGGGGTCCTCATCTCTCTCACCTGGGTGTGGAGCAACTGGACTCTCTCGCTGGCTTCTATCAGCTCCTGCTCAGCCAGTTTCCGGGCGCGCTCCGTCTGCTCCACCACGGCCCGCAGCTCCTCCAGCTCGGCCTGCAGCAGGGAGTTCCGCCGCTCCACAATGGCGATGTTCTCCTTCAGGTCCTCATTGGCCCGGATAAAGTCATCCAGCTGCAGCTGGGAGTCCTGTGGGCACAAACATGTAGGGCTACAGGAGACCCTCCCATCAGCATATCCCCTGCCCTGGGGCAAGGTGGGAGCTGCCTCCCCCCAAGGGGAAAGGCCCCATTCTCTGCCCCCTGGAGGCCCTGTTACCTTGAGCTGGGTCTGAGTGGCCTTGAGGTGGCTCTGGGCCTCGGCCGCCATGCGGTTGGCGTGGCTCAGCTGGATCTCCATCTCGTTGAGGTCGCCCTCCATCTTCTTCTTGACTCTCAGCGCCTCGTTGCGGCTGCGGGTCTCGGCGTCCAGCGAGGTCTGCAGCGAATCCACCACCCGCAGGTGGTTGCGCTTGGCCTGCTCCATCTCCTCGTCCTTCTCCGCCAGCTTCCGCTCGAAATCCGCCTTGAACTGGTTAAACTCCAGCTGGGCCCGTAGGATCTTCCCCTCCTCGTGCTCCAGAGAGGCCTGGGAGGGTGCGGGGGAGGAGGGAGGATGAATAAGTGAGAGAGAGAGAGAGAGAGAGAGAGAGAGAGAGAGAGATTAAGACATAAGGGAAGGAAGGAAGAGAATTAAATGGAGATGAAAGGAAATGGAAGAAAGAAGCAGATGTAGAAGTGAAAAAAGGAAGAATGCAGAAGAGAGAAAGAAAGGACAAAATGGAGACAAGGACGTACAAAAGAAACAGAACGAATGAAACGAGACATGGAAAGGAATGAATTAATACATGAGAGGAAGGAAAAAAATCAGTGAATGAAACAACCAGGGGAAAGAATGAGTGAAAAATGAGGTAGGGAAAGAAACAATGAACCAGCGAATGAACAGAGGAATTAATGAAGTTGTGATGGGGCGCGTTTGCCTTGCACTGGTACTGCAAGTGTTAACTCTACTCGCTGGGCCCAGGAGGCCACGCCCCCTTGGCCGTGTGGTATAAAAGGGAGCAGCTCCGTTCATTCAGGGCTGACCCGTGGAGGAGGGAGGTCGCAGGCTGCAGGCTCCAGCCAGAGGCGCGAGACCTGGGAGGATGCCCGAGAAGTGACGGACCTGCTGAGAGCCGCACAGACTGAGGAGCCCGGAGACGCCGGGACCACGGCCCCAGGGACAGGGCCGGAAGTAGCTCCGGGGGAGCAGTCGTTTTGCCGAGTGGCGTGAGCGGGTTTCGGGCGGATTCCCTGCTGATCCAGCGGAGAAGCACTTGCCACTGCCAGGGCCCTGGCTGGGAACCGGTGGAGCAGGGAGGATCCGGGTCCCCCTACCTGGCCGCCACCTGCCTCTAGGTGGCAGCCCATTTCCCTGACTGGCCGCTAGGCCACGCAGCCCTGCTGGCCAGGGCAGCGCTACTGACGCTGCCGCTAGGCCGCTCAGTGCTGAGAGAGAGCAGCCGTGGTGACTTTTACCCCAAGTCCTACGATCCCAAACACGGGTGTGATGAAGCTGGGGATTATTGTCATGTTTTACATGACTAGCGTGTGCGTGCCTCAGTTTCCCTGTGTGCTGCATGTTTCACAAGGTGGTGGGAGAAGGTTTGTGGTTGCAGAGGACCAGGTGTGACCTCGCCTAGCAGCCGGGAGCCCCGGACAATGGCCTGGAGCTGGGGAACCCTAAAAACTGGTGACCTGGAGACTAAGAGGCCACCCCAGCTTGGCCGTCAGCTGGTTCTGGCCAGTGGGAGGACAAAGGGCTGAGAAGAGAGGACCCCGGTGACCTGTTTACCAGGGATGGAAGACAAAGGACAGGGGAGGAGCCGTTGGGGCCGGTGACATGTGATGCCCCAGCTGGAAGGAGGGCGTCTCTGGGCTGGGGAGCGGGAGCAGCCAGAGCCCCCCTGGGTGCAGGGGAGACTGGGCTGGGCTGGGCTGAGGGTTCCGAGGCCTGAGGGCCTGGAGAGTTTCCTGGGCTGGGTTCAGACGTTTGCTAGACCCTCCTGCTTTACGCTGGCTGAGAGTCGCTCCGGCCTAGAGAACGGCGTTGCCTGGCTCCCTCTGGGCGTGGAGGCCCCGGGGGGGGGGGGGGGGGCAGAGCGAGGGGACTCCCTGAGGGGGCCCAGGCGAGCGACAGGCGTCCTGAAGGCCCAGAGAGGTGCGGTTCCAGGAGGCAGAGAGGCTGACAGCTTAACCCCCGAGAGAGAGTGGGCCCCCGAGAAGGGCTGTGGCCCTGAAGGGGGTCCCCCCCAGGGACCGTGCGGAGCCGAGAGAGCACGAGTCCTGTGAGTCCGTGACAAAGGGGTGATCGTATGGACTCAGCCGTGGGGAGATAATGACCCTCACCCCATCCCAAGAGGGGCCGGGGTCTGCTCGCCCCACGACAGAAGGAATAAAAGAGAAAAGGGGACAGAGAAGGAAAGAATGAGCAACTGAAGATGAATGATGAACTGGAAGAGCAGACAGAGACCAACCGCGCCTGCGCTGGGGGGGTTCCCGGCTGACCCCCAGGCGGCTCTGGAAGGGGTGCTCGGCCGTGCCCCTCACCTCTGCCTCCTCCAGCGCCGCCTGCAGCTCCATCTTCTCGGCCTCCAGCTGCTTCCGCATCTTCTCCAGCTCATGCAAGTTCTTGCCTCCCTCACCCAGCTGCTCCGTCAGGTCCGAGATCTCCTCTGCAGGGGGAGAGAGACCGCGCTAAGCGGGAGGCAGGTCATGGCTAGGACGGGAGATCGTCCTTCCCCAGCATGGGGCCAGGAGGTGCTGTGCTGCTGGGAGCGGGGGCAGGGGGTGCTGGGGAGATTCTCACCCTGTAGGTTCTTGTTCTCCCTCTTGAAGGTCTCCAGATGCTCCAGCGACTCCTCGTAGGCGTTCTTCAGCTTGAAGAGCTCGGTGCTGAGCGACCGCGCCTCCTTCTGCGACGACTCCAGCTCCGTCTGCGACTCCTCGAACTTCTGCTTCCACTCGGACAGGATCTGGGGTGATGTGGGGCATGCTGAGAGAGTCACCCCAGTGGAGGAGCCCTCTCCCCGCCCCGAGATCTCTCTCCCCTTCTCTCTCTCCGCCTCCCTGTCTTTGTTCACTGCCCCCTTCTTTCTCTCTGTGGCTGTATTTAGGCTCAAAAGGATTGGCTTTTTATCGGTCAGCGTCGGGAGCTTTGATTTCGCCACAGACACACCCACTCATGAAAAAATATTTCCATCGATAATAATTGAAATTTGCAGAAAGGCAAAGTAAGAAAAACCTGGCTTGGGAAATTATTTCAGGCTACTGACTTTGTCTGATTTGCCACGTGACGTTGTCAGTGTGTGTTTTAACGGTCAGAAAGCTCTGCATTTTGGTATCGCAAGACGTTTGTTGCCATTAGATAATGACAGTCACCCACCTTTTCCACCCGGCCCCAATTGTCTGTCTGACCTCGCCAGAATTACCAGCAACATTTAAATAAATTAAAAATAAAGAAACATTAAAACCCCATAATTTTGTGGCCACTGCGAAAATTTAAATTGACTAAAAAAAGCTTAACAATAAACAGTAACATTATCTGTTGAAATTATACGAAAATAAAAATAGAAATCTGCCAAACCTAGTTCGTTCGTTCTTTCTTTCTTTCTATTTGTGCTATTTCCTTCATTCTTTCAGAAACTTTTTTTCCTTTCTGGCATTGCTGTATTTATTTCTTCCTTGACCCTATTTCATTCATTTATTGGCTCAATTGTAATCTCTTTCTTTGCTTTATTTTCATTATTTCCTTCCTTCATTCCTCTGTTGTTTCTTTGCCCTATTTCTTTCCTTCATTGTGCCCTCAGTTTGCTTTTTCTCCTTGGCTCAATTTCATTCTTTTCTTCCTTTGTTCCTTGACTCATGGCATTCGTTCTCTCTTTGCTCTATGGTATTCCTTCTTTCCTTTTTTCTATTTAAATTATTCCTTCCTCCCTCCCTCCCTTCCTTCCTTCCTCTTGTATCCTCTCTCTCTCTCTCTCCCCCCGTCCCACCTTGTCAAAGTTTCTCTGCTTCTTGTCCAGAGCAGCTGCGGCGGCGTTCGACCGCTCCACGTCCACCATCAGGTCCTCGATCTCATTCTGCAGCCGGTGCTTGGTCTTCTCCAGTGACGAGCACTTGGCGTTCACGGCCTCCACTGCCTCCTCTGCATCCTGCAGCCGCTGCGCCAGCTTCTTCCTGCCACCGGGGGGTGACAGACACTGTTGGTCACTAGGGAGGGGCCTAACCCCTTTCCCTCCCCTCTGGGATTGGAGTTACAGGGGGTCCCCAGCAGAAAATCCCTGCGACACTGGCCTGGTGCATTGGATCTTCACACTCTAGACCATTCTAGACAAAAATCAACTCTGGTCTCCTGTCTAAGGCTCTGGACAATCCCAGCATGGAGCACCCCACTCTTGTGGTGTTGGCCCCCATCTCTCATCTGTTCACAGCTTTCTAGACCCACTTTGGATCAGGGCAGCTAGAATTTGCTCTGAGGTTCAAGATCAGAGGCCAAGCCATCCAGCGAAGGCCCCAGTTGAGCGTGCAGTGGTAGGGCTGCAGGCTTGGCCTGTACCTCCCTCCCTCAGGCTCTAAAGGATGATCTAGACTGTTCTAGACCTTCCCCAGGGTGGAGCTCCGAGCCTCCTCTGTGAGAGTCTGGGGCAAATGAGAGCTGCTGGGTGCAGACGAAGGTTTGGCCTGGGTCCCAGCACTGGTTCTCTAGATGGCCATGTAGAATGCTCTAGCCCAAAGCTCCAAGGGCCCATCCTTATGTGCGGATCAGGGAGCCTACAAGGGTCAGGCCTGGACCTTATATCTGACGTTCTAGACTGTTCTAGGACTGCTTTCCAGAAGAGCCACACAGATTCAACCTGTTATTCTAGAACAAATCTCCCAGCTTACAACGTCCTGAGCAGAGGTGAAAGAAGCAGTGAGGTTTCTCCGATATTCCCTGCCATTCCAGAGGATGGGTCTGTACTGATCTGCAATGAACGCTACGTTCCATAGGGTGGTCTGGCTAATGTTCGAGAAGGGCTCCCACCTACCTTAGTGCTGGAACCGTGGGTGGAGGACACGTGGTGTGTGGGGGGGTCTCTCCTCCAACCAACAAGCTTTTTGCTCGTCTTATACACCGCGAGTGAAAATATAACCCGAGCCAAAAGCTTCCCTGTTAGAGGAAGCAGCTGAGAACCCCGTTGTCCAGGGCCGAGCAGGGGCCACTCACCAGGAAAACGGGGCGGGAGGGATGGAGAGCGAGAGATGAGGACAGAAATAAGGGAAGGAGGGAGGACGGGGGAAGGGATAGAAAGAACGTTGAAAAAGAAGGAATGAAAAAACCCGAAGAATGAAAAGACGCAAGAACACAAGGAGAAAAGCCAGTGAGAAGGCGGCACACGAGCCGAGAGGCTGGGAAAAGGGGCGGGGTCATGACTGAGCCTGGAGCATCCCCCCAGCACGGCTCCGCCCGCCACTCACTTGGCCTCCTCCAGCTCCTCCGTCCGCTGGATGGCGTCCGTCTCGTACTTGGTTCTCCACTGCGCCACCTCGGAGTTGGCCTTGGAGAGCGAGCGCTGCAGCTCGGCCTTCGCCTCCGTCTCCTCCTCGTACTGCTCCCGCAGCAGGTCGCAGTCGTGCCGGGCCGACTGCAGCGCGTGGGCCAGGGCGTTCTTCGCCTGGGGTGGGGGACGAAGAGCTCTGACGGTGCCCCTCACTCCCGACCCGCAGCCCCTGCCAGCCCAGCCCTGGGCTCCCTCCAGCCCTGCCGGTGCCCCTCACTCCCGACCCGCAGCCCCTGCTAGCCCAGCCCTGCCCCGCCGAGCTCTGGCGGTGCCCCTCACTCCCGACCCGCAACCCCCTGCTAGCCCAGCCCTGCCCCCCCGAGCCCTGCCGGTGCCCCTCACTCCCGACCCGCAGCCCCTGCCAGCCCAGCCCTGCCCCCCCAGCCCTGCCAGTGCCCCTCACTCCCGACCCGCAGTCCCTGCCCCCCCAGTCCTGCCAGTGCCCCTCACTCCCGACACACAGCACCCTGCTAGCCCAGCCCTGCCCCCACGAGCTCTGCTGGTGCCCCTCACTCCCAACCCACAGCCCCCTGCTATCATATCACCTTGGTTTCCTCCTCCAGCTGTCTTTTTAAGTCCTCCATCTGCTGGGTGTAGGACTGTTTGCCCCGGGTCAGCTGGGAAATCAGGGCCTCCTTCTCCTCTAGCTGGCGGGACAGTTCACCTGTGGGGGCAGAGAATAGGGTAGGGCAAAGGTTGGGTCAAGCTTACAGTGATGATCAGGGTTAGTGGGTTAGGGTCAGGGGTACAATCAGGGTTAGTGGGTTAGGGTCAGGGGTACAATCAGGGTTAGTGGGTTAGGGTCAGGGGTACAATCAGGGTTAGTGGGTTAGTGTCAGGGGTATAATCAGGGTTAGTGGGTTAGGGTCAGGGGTACAATCAGGGTTAGTGGGTTAGGGTCAGGGGTATAATCAGGGTTAGTGGGTTAGGGTCAGGGGTACAATCAGGGTTAGTGGGTTAGGGTCAGGGGTACAATCAGGATTAGTGGGTTAGGGTCAGGGGTATAATCAGGGTTAGTGGGTTAGGGTCAGGGGTACAATCAGGGTTAGTGGGTTAGGGTCAGGGGTATAATCAGGGTTAGTGGGTTAGGATGGTGGCTGGGTTTAGGACAAGTAGTTAATGCTGGTACTAGACCAAGGTAACAGTTGGGGTAGGGTTCAGATTAGGGTTAGAGTGAAAATGAACATTAGGATGGGGGGGCAGAGCCCCAGTGCTGTCGAGGGAGGGGCCTCACCATTCTCTGTCTGCAGTTTGGCTCTCTGGGTGCTGGTGTCATTCAGTGCTCGCTGCGTCTCCTCCAGTTTGGCCCGGTGCTCAGCTGTCTGGTCCTCTAGCGTGCGGGAAAGCTTCTCCAGGCTGACCTGGGTGGGGAGGGTGGAGACGTGGGGGAATGAATGAACAAAGAATGGACCAAAAACCCCCCAAAGAGCAACTGAAAAAAAAACGAGTAAGGAATGCATAAAAATAACCCCTAAAAACTGAAAGAATGCAAGGCTGAAAAAGAATGAATGGAAAAAGAATGAAAGAGTGAAAGTAAAAAGAAGGAATGAAAGAACTAAAGAAAAAAGAAAGAGAAAAAACAAAAGAATTAAAGAAAGAAAGGAAAGAAGGAAAAAATGTGAAAGGAAAAACCCAAAGGAATTAAAGAGTGAGGGAAATGGAACAAAGGAATAGAAGAAAGGAAGGAGAAAATGAAAGAATGAAGAAACAATAGTTGAAATGAAAAATAACAAAAGAGTGACAGAAAGAAACAAAAAAGAAGAAAGGAAGGAAACAACAAAAGAATTAAAAAGAAGATGAAATGAATGAAAGATAAAGAACCAAAGAACAAAAGAAAAAAGAGAATGAAAGAAAAATGAACTAAAGACAGAAATGAAACCAAACCAAATAAAAAATTCAACAAATGAAAAAAGGAAAGAAAAGAAGGAAAGCAAGGCAGAAAAAATGCTCCAAGCCTGGCCTCTTCCGTCAGCCCTGGCCCCTCTCCCTCCATGGGCCTGCCCCCGGGGCACCTTGGCTTTGAGCAGCTGCTCCACGTTGGAGCTGACGTCGTCCAGCTCCAGCTTGAGCTCGCTCTTCTCCTTCTCCAGCTTCTGCTTGACGCGCTGCAGGTTGTCGATCTGCTCGCCCAGCTCGGCCGCCGAGTCGGCGTGTTTCTTGCGCAGGGTGGCGGCCGTGGCCTCGTGCTGCAGCGTGGCCTCCTCCAGGTCCCGCCGCATCTTCTGGAACTCCGCCTCCCGCTTCTTGTTCAGCTCGATCTGCACCGAGGTGGCGCCGCCCGCCTCCTCCAGCCGCTCGCTGATCTCCTCCAGCTCCCGCGACAAGTCCGAGCGCAGCTTCTCCACCTTGGCCCGGGCCGTGCGCTCTGCCTCCAGCTCCTCCTCCAGCTCCTCGATGCGCGCCTGCAGCCGGAGAGAGACAGGCCTAGAACATCACACATTCTAGAGCAGGCAGGAACATGTGGGTATGGGTGTAAAGTTATACAATGTCCTAATCCACATCTAGAACATCGTGGTCTAGATCAGATTAAAAATCTGGGTTCTAGAAACAGAAAGACACAGGGTTCCTGTTCAATCTGGAGAGAACAAAATAAAACAGTTCCCTCAGATCAGTCTTGAATACCCAGTGTTCTAGACCAGAATGGGGAATCTGGGTTCCAAAGCATAGGGAGCATGAACCTAGAATTGGAGTTCTATAGCTAGTTCTAGAGTGATGTCAAAAGTACCCCATGCAGGCAGAGACCCTCTGGTTCTAGAGTGGAATAGAGGAAAATGATAGAAACAAGACACACTATTTTGTTTTAGACATGCATAAACACGAGGTTCCAGAAGGTATATTGCCTTTCAGCTCTGGACTGGTGCTAAAATGGCCATCTAGAACCCAAGCACTCACTTATGCTAGAGCAGCACCAAAAGGGACAATCTCTTATCTGGGTATTGAGGAGTCTCCTAGAACAAAAATGATGCAGCTCATTCCAGAGCAGCGTCTCTAGTTCTGGAAGGGAAGTGAGGGGCATTCTAGAGCAAGAGAAAGGCACCCACCTGCAGCTCCTTCAGCTTCTTCTGGAGCTGCAGGCCCAGGGCTTGCTCATCCTCTATCTTGCTGTTCTGCTGGTTGATGTCAAACTCCTTCCTGCAAAGAGATTTAGAGAGATGAATCCCCCCCTGTGCTCCAGAGCACACTGGATTGTGCAAAGAACAACCCTCCTACTTTTTCAGCTTCTCCTCCAGCTGCTGCTTGTCATTCTCCAAATCCATGATGTTCTCCTGGGTCAGTTTCAAGTCCCCTTCCAGCTTCCTCTTGGCTCGCTCCAGGTCCATCCGGATCTTCTTCTCCTGCTCCAGGGAGCCCTCCAACTGAGAGAGAAAAAGGTGTGTTATTGGTAAACCTTTCATCTCCCAGGCATTCCCAAAGTCAGCCTGGAGGACATTCAACCCAACCCAACCAAGCTTGAGGACACTCAACCCAACCATTCAATCCAACCCCTAGCGCTGTGCTGAGACACTGTGCATGGAGAGTAACCCCTACTGAGTCCCCTGACCCTGCTCCCTGCAGGTAACTGCCTCCTTGGGGTCCAGGATGTACTCACATCATCTGCCTGCTGCTCCAGTTTGAGTTTGGCTTTGGTCAGAGAGTTGACCTTGTCCTCCTCCACCTGCAGGTCATCCAATGCTTGCTGATGAGCTTCCTGCAGAGACTTCTTCTCCTTGGTCAGTTTAGCTATTATCTCATCCAGACCAGCCATCTCCTCTGTCAGGTTCTTCACCTGGTGGAGAAGGAATCTGGGATGTGAGGATTCTGGAATTAATGGGCCTGGTCCCAAATGCGATATCTCAGGTGGGGTCCTCACCTTTTTCTCAACCCAAATGACCTGTGTGAACTCAACCCAACTCAATCAGCCTTGAGGACATTAAACTCAACCCAACCAACCTTGAGGACATGCAACTCAGCCTCACCCAATCAGTCATGCGGAGACTCAACCCAACCCAAATAGCCTTGAAGCCACTCATCCCGTCTACGTCTTCACCTTGTTCTCTGTTGCATGTTTCTCCTTCTCCACCTTGGCCAGGGTCAGCTCCAGGTCATCAATGTCCTTCTTGAGCTCCGAGCACTCATCCTCCAGCTTCCTCTTCTTGGCCGTCAGCTCAGCATTCATCTCCTCCTCGTCCTCCATTCGCTCTGTCAGCTCCTTCACCTTGGCCTCCAGCTGAATCTTGTTCTTGATCAGCTGGTCACAGCGCTCCTCAGCATCATTCAGGTTGTCCTGCTCCTGTGAGTGGAAGTGGAGGATGAGGGAAAGAAAGAAAGAAATGTAAGGGACAAGGGAGTGGGGGGTTGGGAGTCTGATCTTAGAGTTAGGGCTAGGGTCCAGCCATAGGGTCTATGGGGCTCCCATTGCTCATGGCATGGAGGCCAGGGCTGAGAGCTCCCCATTGGACTATGGGGCTTAGACAAGATTTGGTGTGGAGGGTTCCCATTATGTAAAGCTGGGGGAACAGGGCTCAGAGCTTCCCACTGGGAGGTGTGGGGCTCAGATCGGGTTCAAGTACCCTGTCATTCACAGATTGGGGAAGGGAAGGACTGAGGGCTCACCCATGGATTGAGGGGCTCAAAGGGGGTTCAAGGTGGGGACCCCCATCATGTAAAGTCCAACCATTCATGAGATCAATCAACCCAACCCAACCCAAAGACATCGGCTCTGGGTCTTGGGGGGGATCTGGGGCAGAGGGAACCACATCACTCACAGCCTGCACTTGCAGCTGGAGATCATTCTTCTCCTGCAGCAGAGAGACCATCTTCTCCTCCAGCTCCTTCCTCCGGGCCTCCGACTTCTCTAGTGCCTCCTTCAGGCGCCCAAACTCTTCTTTCATGGTCTGCACAGGGGCAGGGGAAGGATTAGACCAAAAGGACCATATAGGCCAGTATCGCCGCATCCCACCCCTCCTCCCTACCCTGGACCCATCTAGCAGTATTCATCTATGAACCCATCCATCCAGCCACACATATATCCCTTCCTTCCTCTGTAATATCCATCCATCCATCAGTCCACTGATACATATATCCCTCCATCCTTCCCTCTGCAATATTCATCCATCCACCCGATCTACAGCTACGTTAAACAGTTACAGTCTTTTCCATCTTGCCTTGAGCAAAATAATTTTTACTGCCAGAGTGAAACCAGAACTGAACCCACCATCAGCCATCTGCATTGGGCTGCCT
>NC_059084.1:46781075-46800546 GCF_020497125.1 Mauremys mutica
CTGCCTGAAGTCCCCGTAGAGGATGCGGTTGGGGAAGCCCTTCCGGCAGATGCGGATGCCCTCCAGCACCCCGTTACAGCGCAGCTGGTGCATCACCAGGGGGTTGTCCATCTCCCCTTCGGTGGGAAGAGAGGCGGTTACCCCAGGTCAGTGGTGGTCCTGCCCCTTAGCCCCGCCCACTCTCTCCATCTCTAGCCCCTTCCCCACAACCCCACCCACAACATTTTACCCACCCAATCCCTTGGCCCCACCCCTTCCTCTTAGCCCCTCCCCTTCCTCTTAGCCCCTCCCCTTCCTCTTAGCCCTGTACATGAGAAATACGTCCCAACCATTTGCTTCTCAGCCCTGCCCCCTTTGTCATTCATCCCCCCGTAGTCCCATCTCTTAGCCCCACCCCTTTTCCCATAGTCATTAGCCACATGCCAATATCTTTTAACCACTCCCCTAGCTCTGTAGCTCCACCCTCTTCTCTTAGCCCCTCCCATGTTCCATAGCCACACCCCTTTCTTGAGCCCCACCCTTTGCCCTGTCCTGTTGTCCTTGAGCCCCTCCCCTCCCTCCAAGGCCCACCCCATTCTCTTAGCACCTTCCCTATGTCTGTAGCCCCACCCCTTGCCATTAGCACCGCCCCTTTCCCAGAAAGCCCCGCCCCCTCACCTGGCGCCTTCCGCTCGTTGGGGATGATGCAGCGTACGAAGTGGGGGTGGGTGGTTTTCAGATTCGCCATCAGCTTGTTCAGATTCTCCTAGGGTGACCAGACAGCAAGTGTGAAAAATCGGAATGTTGTGTGTGTGTGTGTGTGGGGGGGGGGGCGGGGGGTAATAGGAGCCTATATAAGAAAAAGACCCAACAATCAGGCCTGTCCCTATACAATCGGGACAGCTGGTCACCCTGGGAGGGGCTGAGGGTGGGGACGGGAAAGTGCGTCAGTGCCCGGGGCGGGGGGTGAGGTCAGTATCTGGTAGAGTAGGGCAATGCCCCAGGTAACCCCCGCCCCAGGGAAGCCCTCGTGGTGAGACACCCTCATCCAGGGATATGTCCCCTCCCCATGGGCACCTCCCTCCCCTAATGGGAATTCTTCCCCGTTCGGGGATTCCCCCTCCCCAAAAGCCTCCCCAGGATCAAGGGTGTCGGGGCCTCGTACCCGGTGCAGGGCTGAGACTGTCTGGAAGGAGGAGCCTTTCTTCTTGGCTCCCTTCCCCTTCCCCCCGTCGCCGCCTGCAGGGGAGAGAGCGCAGGAAAGGGGGCATGAGAGGGGCGGGGAGGGAGGGGGTAAGTTGGGGGGTTGAGGCTGTTCTGTACCTGGCTGGGTCTCTCTCTCATCCCATCCGTCCATCTATGCCCCCATCCCTCTCTTCATCTCCCATCTATACTTCCTGTCCATCCTCCCTATCCATCCCCCCATCCAAGCACTTTCCTTCCAACCAACCATCCCTTCTCCCCATCCCTCCCCCCTCCCTCCATCCATTTATCCCCTCTATCTTCCATCTATCAAACCTCCTCTTATCCATTCCTCCATCCAACCCTCCATCCATCCCCCTATCCAGCCACATTCAGTCCTTCCATCCATCCATCCAGCCATATCCCATCCCATCTTCCATCCACTCCCTGTCTCTCCATCCCTCTCTACTTCCATGCCTTCATCAATTGCTCCATCCTCCCTACCTCCTTCCACACCCTCTCCCATTCCTCTATCTCTCTCTCTCACCCTGCCTTGTTTTCTCACCACTTTCGGCCGCAGCATAGTTGGCGAAGAGGAGGGCAAGGAGTTTGAGGGCGGATTTCTGGTAGAGCCCCACCACGGTCTCATTGAGCGGGTCCTTGTTCTTCTGCAGCCAGCCAGTGATATTGTAGTCCACCGTGCCGGCATAGTGCATGAGGGAGAAATGCGCCTCCGGCTTCCCCTTGATGTTCCGCGGCTTGCCGAAGTTCCCTGACTTGCCCAGGTGGTTGTCGTAGAGCTTGGCCTTGAAGGTCATGTCCGTCGCCTTGGGGAACATGCACTCCTCCTCCAGGATGGACATGATGCCCATGGGCTGGTGGGGGGATGGAGAGAAGAGAAGAGAAAGGAGGGTAGAGTGAGAGAAGAGATGGACAGCGTGAGAAAGGAAAGGAAGGACACAAGGAGGGTTAAGAGAGAAAGGATGAGCAGAAGAGGAGAAGAGTTTAATGCAATGAGGAAGGGAAAGAAGAAAAGGATAGAATGAGAGAGAAGGAAAATAAAAGCGAAGGGAAGGATAGATCGAGAAGAAAGGAGAGAGAATAGAAAAGAAAGAACGGGAAAGTAAAAGAGAGGGCTCAGATTTAAGAGTAAGAGACTGGCGGCCTCAAGGAGGTGAGGAACGGGACATGGTAGAGGTCTCTTTATGCCAGAGCTGGACGCAACGTGGTCCCGGGTCCACCCATGCTGAGCCCAAGAGGGTCAAGTTGTTTTCTGACCCAAGCCCGATCCTTCCCCCGGCCCTGAGTCAGCGCCCCTGCCTCCTGCCCATGGGCTTGGCACGGCGCCAGTGGCTGCGTGCCCCGCACCTGCCGACCGCTGCCCTCTGCCGCGCTGGGTGTGCTGCGGTGCCAGCGCCCCGGGCAGGAGGAGGAGAGCCACCTGTTCTGAACCCACCACTTGCAGCTGGGTCCCATCAGGCTCGGGATGGGCTGGGTCCCGTCAGGCTCTAGGATATGGGGCCTTCCCCCTCTAGGGGATGCCAGGAGGGGGCTATCTCAGGGAGAGGTACCTTCTCGATGAGGTCTATGCAGGCCTGCAGGTCCATGCCGAAGTCAATGAACTCCCACTCGATCCCCTCTTTCTTGTACTCCTCCTGCTCCAGCACGAACATGTGGTGGTTGAAGAACTGCTGCAGCTTCTCGTTGGTGAAGTTGATGCAGAGCTGCTCAAAGCTGTTGAACTGGGGAGGAGGTTGGGGAACAAGAGACGAGTGAGAACAAAAGAGCCCCCTGCTATGGAGAGCCCATAGCTCAGTGGTTTGCCAACTTTTTTTCTGGGGACCCAGTTGAAGAAAATTGTTGATGCCCCCTGACCCAATAGAGCAGGGGATGAGGGGTTCAGGGTGTGGGAGGGGGCTCTGGGATGGGGCAGAGGGTTGGGGTGTGGGAGGGGGTCAGGGCTCTGGGCTGGAGGTGCAGGCTTTGGGGTGCAGGAGGGGTTCTGGGTCTGGGGGGACTCAGGGCTGGGGTAGGGGATTGGGGCACAGGGGTGGGGCATGGAGTTACCTACTGTGGCTCCCAGTCAGCGGCACAACGGGGGGGCTAGGCAGGCTTCCTGCTGCCCTGGCACCACGGACCGCGCTCTGCCCCGGAAACGGTCAGCAGCAGGTCTAACTCCTAGGTGGAGGTGTGCAAGCAGCTCCGCAAGGCTCTTGTCTTCAGGCACTGCCCCCACCCCAGGCACTGCCCCCCAGTTCCCATTGGCCGGTTCCCAGCCAACGGGAGTATGGAGTGAGTGCTTCTGGTGGGAGCAGTGTGCGATGCTCCATGGCCCCCAGACCTTGGAGACGTACCTGCTGCTGGCCACTTCTGGGGCTCAGCACGGTATCAGAACAGGAGGGACTAGCCTGCCTTAGCCGGCAGCGCCACTGATGGGACTTTTTACTGCCCAGTCGGTGGTGCTGACCAAAGCCGCTGCAACCCAGTGCCTTACATTCTGCGACCCAGTACTGGGTCGTGACCCGCAGTTTGAAAACCACTGCACTAGAGGCTTCTGGGGAAGACATACCAGAGTGTAACTGTGCCTACCAGGTGGTGCTTTTCTATGGCGCCACCTAATGGAGGAAGGGAGGAACTGCACCACAGCCAGCACTTCCTACAGCACCCTCTGCTGGGAGAGGCTGGAGGTGGCATAGCCAGGGGCTCCCCCATAGCCAGTGCCCTGCCCTGCTCCCCACAGCGTCCCCTGCTGGGGGAATCACTTACATCGAAGATCTCAAAGCCAGCAATGTCCAGCACGCCGATGAAATACTGACGCGGCTGCTTCGTCTCGAGGGTGTTGTTGATCCTGGTCACCATCCAGCTGAACATCTTCTCATACACGGACTTGGCCAGGGCTCCAATAGAATAATACACCTGCAGGGGTCGCCAGGGGTACGTCAGAGATAGGGAGGAGGAGAAAGTGTTTGAGGAGAAAAGAATGGGGTGAGACATGTGTGAGCTCTGGGGAAGGAGAAAGAAAGAAAGAAAGAAAGAAAGGGAGGAGGGGGAAGGGAGGAGGCAGGAAGGAAGAGAGCAAGGAAGGGGGAGGGAGGAGGTAAGGAATGAAGGGAGGGAGGGAGGAAGAAAGAAGGAAGAGGGAAGCAAGGGAGGGAGGAAGGAAAGGAGGAAGGAAGGAAGTGAGGAGGGGAGGAAGGATGGGAGGGATGAAGGAAGGAAGGGAAGGAGGATGGAAGGAAGAAAGGAAGAGGGAAAGAGGGGATGAAGGGAGGAGGGGAGGAAGGAAGGAGGAAGGAAGGAAGAGGGAAGGAAGGGAGGGAGAAAGGAAGTGAGGAGGGGAGGAAGGATGGGAGGGGTGAAGGAAGGATGAGAGGGAAGAGGGGAGGAAGGAATGGAAGGAGGAAGGAGGGGAGGGGAAGGAAGGGAAGGAGGAAGGAGGGGAGGGGAAGGAAGGAAGGGAAGAGGGGAGGAAGGAAGGAAGGGAAGGAGGAAGAAAGGGAGGAGGGGAGGAAGGATGGGAGGGAGGAAGGAAGGATGAGAGGGAGGAGGGGAGGAAGGATGGAAGGAGGAAGGAGGGGAGGGGAAGGAAGGAAGGGAAGGAGGAAGAAAGGGAGGAGGGCAGCGGGGTCTCACCTGCTGGACATTCTGCCCCTTGGTGACATATTCATTCCCCACCTTGACCCGTGGGTGACAAAGCCCCTTCAGCAGGTCGGCCGAGTTCAGCCCCATCAGGTAGGCGGATTTATCCGCATCTGCAGGTGGAGAGACGTGGGCAGTGATCCCCCAACTCTGCGTGTGACCACACCCCTCCTGCCCCCTGCCCATCCGCCTCCCGGTGGTCCCTACCCCCACCACCATCCCCTCAACCCCCTTGAACACCCCCCCACTGTGGTCCCTGCACCCCACCTTCTGCCGAGCGTCCCCCCCACTCCCTGGATCTTCCCGCTGTTTTCTGGTGGTCTCTCCTCCCTCTGCATTCCTGGATGTCCCCAGTGGTCCCCTCCCTGCATGGCTCACTCTCCCCAGCGGTGTCTCTCATGATCCATCCCTGCCCCGTGCCTGCCCCCTGCCCACCCTCGGTGCCGTCGGGCTCGGCCTGCTCCTCGCGCTGCTTCTGCTTGAACTTCATGTTTCCGAAGTGCATGATGGCGCCCGTCAGCTTGTAGACCCCGACCTTCTCCTCGGGCGTGAAGCCCAACACGTCGAATGCGCTCTGGGGGCCCAGGCGGGGAGAGGGAAGGGATGGAGCGTCAGGTTCAGGGCAGCCTCTCCTCCAACCCCAACGCTGCATGATGTGCTTCAAGGGGCTTGGAGACTCTTTAGTCCTTCCATGCCATTGTCCATCCATCTGTCACCACACACGTCCCTCCCTCCCGCCATCGTCCCACCCTCCATCTGTCCCTCCTTCTCCACACACAGGCTTCCATCCACCCACCAACTGTCCATCCATTGTTCCCCATACGCACCCCTCTAGTCATCCATACACTCACCAACCACCCATCCACTATTCCCTATAGATATCCATCCATCCATCCCTACACGCACCCTTCCTCCCATCCATCCATCCACCCTACACGCACCCTTCCTTCCATCCATCCATCCATCCATCCATCCACCCTACACGCACCCTTCCTCCCATCCATCCATCCATCCATCCACCCTACATGCACCCTTCCTCCCATCCATCCATCCATCCATCCATCCATCCATCCCCATACGCTCCTGTCATAAACATACAGCTAAGGGGAGCATAAAATCCCTCCTTTACCTGTAAGGGGTTAAGAAGCTCAAATAACCTGGTTGGCACCTGACCAAAAGGACCAATAAGGGAAGAAGATACTTTTGAATCTGTGGGGGGAGGTTTTGTTTGTGCTTCTCTTTGTTGTTCTTTCCGGGACAGAGAGGGACCAGGGCAGGAAAAACCATCCCCTAAAACCCTACCTGAAATAAGCACCCAAGAGTATAAAAATTGTAAGTAATAGCAAGGAAATGCGTTAGCGTATCTTTTGTTTTAGCTTGTGAATTTTCCCGATGCTAAGAGGGAGGTTTATTCCTGTTTTTTGTAACTTTGAAGTTTTGCCTAGAGGGGAATCCTCTGTGTTTTAAATCTTATGACCCTGTACCATTACCTTCCATATTTTACAGAGGTGCTTCTTTTACTTTTTTCTTTATAATAAAATTCTGCTTTAAGAACCTGATTGCTTTTTAGTGTCCTAAAAACCCCAGGGTCTGGTCTGTGCTCACCTTGTTTACCTACCTGGTTGATAGATTATTCTCAAGCCTCCCCAGGAAAGGGGATGAAGGGGCTTGGTGGGATATTTTGGGGAAACAGGAACTCCAAGTGGTCCTTTGCCTGAATCTTTGTCTAACTCACTTAGTGGTGGCAGCAATACCATCCAAGGACAAGGAAGAATTTGTGCCTTGGGGAAGTCTTTAACCTAAGCTGGTAGAAATAAGCTCAGGGGGTCTTTCATACGGGTCCCCACATCTGTACCCCAGAGTTCAGAGTGGGGAGGGAACCCTGATAGCCCTTTCCTCCCATCCATCCATCCATCCATCCATCCCCATATGCACCCTTCCTCCCATCCATCCCCATATGCACCCTTCCTCCCATCCATCCATCCATCCATCCATCCATCCCCACATGCACCCTTCCTCCCATCCATCCATCTCCATACACACCCTTCCTCCCATCCATCCATCCATCCATCCATCCATCCCCATATGCACCCTTCCTCCCATCCATCCATCCCCATATGCACCCTTCCTCCCATCCATCCATCCCCACACGCACCCTTCCTCCCATCCATCCATCCATCCATCCCCATATGCACCCTTCCTCCCATCCATCCATCCATCCATCCATCCCCACATGCACCCTTCCTCCCATCCATCCATCTCCATACACACCCTTCCTCCCATCCATCCATCCATCCCCATACGCACCCTTCCTCCCATCCATCCATCCATCCATCCATCCATCCATCCATCCATCCATCCATCCATCCCCATATGCACCCTTCCTCCCATCCATCCATCCATCCATCCATCCATCCATCCATCCATCCCCATACGCACCCTTCCTCCCATCCATCCATCCATCCATCCATCCATCCATCCATCCATCCATCCATCCATCCCCATATGCACCCTTCCTCCCATCCATCCATCCATCCATCCATCCCCATATGTACCCTTCCTCCCATCCATCCATCCATCCATCCATCCATCCATCCATCCCCATATGCACCCTTCCTCCCATCCATCCCCATATGCACCCTTCCTCCCATCCATCCATCCATCCATCCATCCATCCCCATATGCACCCTTCCTCCCATCCATCCATCCATCCATCCATCCATCCCCACATGCACCCTTCCTCCCATCCATCCATCTCCATACACACCCTTCCTCCCATCCATCCATCCATCCATCCATCCATCCCCATATGCACCCTTCCTCCCATCCATCCATCCCCACACGCACCCTTCCTCCCATCCATCCATCCATCCATCCCCATATGCACCCTTCCTCCCATCCATCCATCCATCCATCCATCCCCACATGCACCCTTCCTCCCATCCATCCATCTCCATACACACCCTTCCTCCCATCCATCCATCCATCCCCATACGCACCCTTCCTCCCATCCATCCATCCATCCATCCATCCATCCATCCATCCCCATATGCACCCTTCCTCCCATCCATCCATCCATCCATCCATCCATCCATCCCCATACGCACCCTTCCTCCCATCCATCCATCCATCCATCCATCCATCCATCCATCCCCATATGCACCCTTCCTCCCATCCATCCATCCATCCATCCATCCCCATATGTACCCTTCCTCCCATCCATCCATCCATCCATCCATCCATCCATCCATCCATCCATCCATCCCCATATGCACCCTTCCTCCCATCCATCCATCCCCACACGCACCCTTCCTCCCATCCATCCATCCCCATATGCACCCTTCCTCCCATCCATCCATCTCCATACACACCCTTCCTCCCATCCATCCATCCATCCATCCATCCCCATACGCACCCTTCCTCCCATCCATCCATCCATCCATCCCCACATGCACCCTTCCTCCCATCCATCCATCCCCATACACACCCTTCCTCCCATCCATCCATCCATCCCCATATGCACCCTTCCTCCCATCCATCCATCCCCACACGCACCCTTCCTCCCATCCATCCATCCATCCATCCATCCATCCATCCATCCATCCATCCATCCATCCATCCATCCATCCCCATATGCACCCTTCCCCCATCCATCCATCCCCACACGCACCCTTCCTCCCATCCATCCATCCATCTGTTCAGCCAGACATTCAGCTATCCATCCATTTACTCAACTCTTCATCCATCCTCACAGATGTCTGTTAACACACCCACCCTTCCTGTCATGGTAACTACCCCCCACCCCATCATGTATCATCTCCCAGTGGAGCCTTGCCCCAAGGACCCTGAGGCCAGGTCTCTCTCTGCTCCTCCCCCCAGCCCATCATCTCTCACGTCGGTGGCCATCAGCTCCTCGGAGTCATCGATAGAAGCAACAGTCACTTCTCCTTGGGAGACGAAGCTGTAGTCGTAAGGGTTGTTTGTGATCAGCATCATGTCTGCTCCAGGAGATGGGGTGGTTGGGAGGAAGGAAGGAAGGTTGGTTGGTTAATGGCTGGATTTATTTCCAGGATTTCCTCAGAGCCCACAGTGGACCCTGATCCTGGACTCAGGGCTTGGCTACACTTACAAATTTGCAGCGCTGCAGCAGGGTGTGAAAACACACCCTCTGCAGCGCTGCAAATTGCGGCGCTACAAAGCGCCAGTGTGGTCAAAGCCCCAGCGCTGGGAGCCGCGCTCCCAGCGCTGTCCGTTATTCCCCACAGGGAAGTGGAGTACGGACAGCGCTGGGAGAGTTTTCTCCCAGCGCTGGCGCTTTGATTACACTTAGCGCTTCAAAGCGCTGCCGCGGCAGCGCTTTGAAATGCAAGTGTAGCCAAAGCCTCAGAGAAGAGCAACTTGCCATGGGGCATCATTCCCACCGCTGCCCCCACACTGACTCACCAAGAAGTTCTGGCTTCTGATTGGACAGGATCTGGTAGAAGATGTGATAGTTCCTCTCCGACTTGAGCTGGAAGATGACCCGGGATTTCTCCAGGAGATCTGATAGATAGATAGATAGATAGATAGATAGATAGATAGATAGATAGATAGATAGATCAGAAGGGACCATTATGATCTTCTAGTCTGACCTCCTGCACAATGCAGGCCAAAAAATCTCACCCACCCACTCCTGTAACAAACCTCTAACCTATGTCTGAGCTACTGAAGTCCTCAACTTGTGGTTTAAAGACTTCAAGGTGCAGAGAATCCTCCAGCAAGTGACCCATGCCCCATGCTGCAGAGGAAGGCGAAAAACCTCCAGGGCCTCTGCCAATCTGCCCTGGAGGAAAATTCCTTCCTGATCCCAAATATGGCGATCAGCTAAACCCTGAGCTATAGATAGATAGATAGATAGATAGATAGATGATGGTGGATGGGTGGGGATAGATAGATGTGGATGGAGAGACAGACAGAGCTGAGAACGTTGACACTCGTCTCACTCACAGGTCTCGATATCAGCTGAAGCCAACTTTCCTGTCGCCCCAAAGTGGATCCGTATGAATTTACCCTAGAGGAAGAGAATGTGACAGGTGTGTGTATGGGGGGGGCCTGATACATCAAGGACAGCCCCACAGATGCCTCCTAACCCAGCCCCACAGACCCTCCCTCCCTGTTGTGACCAGGGCTGGAGCAGAAAAAATTCATGGGTGCTCAGTACCCATGGGCGACCCCACTAATCAACCCCTATCCCTCCTGCCCACTGCGATCAGCTGTTTGGGGGCATGCAGGAGGTTCCGGGGGGCGGGGGAGGAGCGGGGACGGGGCGTGCTGGGGGGAAGGGGGCAGAAGAGGGTGGGAAGAGGCAGAGTGGGGTGGGGCTTTGGGGGCAGGGGTGAAGTGGGGGTGGCGCCTGGGGTGGAGCGGGGTTGAGCACCTCTGGGGAAAGGAGGAAGCTGACGGCTGTGATCCCAGCCCCACACAGACACCTCAGCCCTCCAGCCTCCCTCTTGCCCAGGTACAGCCCCTGGCCACGGCCACAGAAACACCCCAGAGATCTCACCCCCCTGCCGCGCCGAGACTCCCCGGACACTCACGAATCGGGACGAGTTGTCGTTCCTCACGGTCTTGGCGTTGCCAAAGGCCTCCAGGGCAGGGTTGGCCTGGATGATTTGATCCTCCAGGGTCCCCTTTGGGGACAAAACAGGAGGGGGAGGTTAGAACTGGCTGCAGATCCTCCTCACAACCTCCCCACCCCACCTGCTGTGGGGCACTGTCACGGGGAAGCTTGCAGCACTGGGGGTACAGAGCTCACAACATGGGGGGTCTGGGGTGGGGCAGCATCAGGGCGGAGGTCTCACCTTGTTGGCGCTGGTCCCTTCTTTCTTGCGGTCGCTGATGGCCGCGATGCTGGCGAAGTACTGGATGACCCTCTTGGTGTTCACCGTCTTCCCTGCGCCGGATTCTCCGCTGGGGAGAGAGAAGGAGGCGAGTGAGATGGGGGGTGGCGCAGGGGGTCAGGAAGCAGCTGGGCCCCCCAGGGGGACAGAGGGTGGGGTGGGTGGGGGATGGTAGGTACTCACGTGATGAGGATGGACTGGTTTTCTCGGTCTGGAAGAGAGAAGAGGGGTTAGCAGGCAGCAGTGGGGGGTGGCGGGGGGGTGAGGGAGATATGGGGTGGCTGGAATTGGAGGTAGGGGGAATGGGTGGGAGGAGTGGGCAGGACAGGAGGGGGCATTAGGTCTGGGAGGGTGGATGGGGAGGGGGACAGGACAAGGAGGAGGTGAGGGGACGACTGGAGTGGGAGGGAGATGGGTTGAATTGGGGGGTCAGTTAGGGGGTGGGAAGGATGGGGGGGGGGTGCCCAGGTGTGTGGGTAGGGACAGGGATGTCAGGGATGGGGTGGGGTGTTGGGAAGATGCACCCCTCAGCTTTTGCTGGTAGGTGTTCTTGGCGATGCAGAAGGTGTGTGTGTGTTGGGAGCTTATGGTTATGGTTATGGTCATGGCTATGGCTGGGGTATAGTTAAGGTTAGGGTTATATTTATGGTTACGGTAAGGGGTATGTGATGGAGTGGGGATTTCCCCTTGTTATGTTGTGTGTGAGCCTATGTGAGTCTTACTGTTCTGTATGAATGCTGTGTGCCTCAGTTCCCCTGTGCATTGCACCATGGCTAGGTGGTGGGAATAGGGGGGTGTGACTTGGGGGGGCTGCTCCAGCTGCCTGCAGGATGCTCTGGCCGCCCCTTCGTCACCTGAGACCCAGGAGGGGGGTGCGACCAGGTGACTCTTGGCCCCAAAGCGAGACAAAGGCCGGAGGAGGAGCAACGGGCAGGGTGGTGACCAGGCAGCTGGAAGCGAGTCAGTCTCGTCTGGCTTGGGGCGCAGGAGGAGGGCAGAGCCCTGGCTCTGGGCTCCCTTCCCCCAAAATGGACTCAGCTGAAAGTCACTGATTTCTGTGCTCACAAGCTCTGTTCTACGCTGTGTTCCTGTCGACTGATAAACCTTCTCTTTTACACTGGCTGAGAGTCACGTCTGACTGCGGAGTCGGGGGGCAGGGCCCTTGGGCTCCCCCAGGACCCCGCCCGGGCGGACTCACTGCGGGAAGCGCCCGGGGGGACGGGGGGCTGAATGCTCCGGGGTCAGACCCAGGAAGGTGGAAGCTGTGGAAGCTTCTTGCCCTGGAGCCAGGCTGCTCCGAGAGAGGAGGCTCCCCCAGAGTCCCGGCTGCTGCGTGGGGAGCAGTTCCCGAGCATCGCCCGGGGACGCCGGGACAACTGGTGGCAACGGTGGGATAAACTGCACCCCGGGGACGGAGCATCCTGCAGTAAGTGACTGGGGAGCAGTAAGACGAAGGGGGATGAGCGAGAGCCAGGCGTGCTGGAGGCTCCAAATCGTGCGGTTCCAGGAGGCGGAGGGGCCTACGGTGTAACCCCGAGAGAGAGTGGCCCCCCGAGAAGGGGTGTTGCACTTAATGGTTCCTCCCAGGGACCATGGGGAGCGGAGAGAGCACAGCCTGTGAGTCCATGACCACTTGGGAACAGCGTGGAGATGGCCGATAACCATCTCCCTGAGAAGGACCTTGTGGAGCTGTGCAGAGAGAGGGCTGCGCAGTGGAAAGCTCACTAAGGCACAGCTGATTGCTCAGCTGGAAGAGGAGGATCGCTCTAAGGAGCCAGTTCCTGACCCAGCTGGGGCCGCGAGAGAGGCTGGGAGCAGCCGGGTGCCCTGCAGACCCATGTGCCCGACCAGCCGGGGGTCTCCACCGGGTTCCCCATCGGTGGATCTGAGACAGATGGAATTGGAGCTGAGATGGAAGGAGCCAGAGGACCATGAGAGACAGGACAGGCATGAAGCAGAACAGCAGGAGAGACAGAGGCAGCAGGAACTGGCGATGGCTGAGCTGAGAGGCAGAAGGACCCACCCAGGGGTGAGTGGGGATGGACCCTGGTGCCAATTCCGCAGGGAACCTCGACACTAAGTTTCTTCCCCAGGTTAAGGACGGGGGAGATATAGAAGCCCGTCGTGCGGCCTTTGGGAGGCTGGCAATTGGAACCAGGCTGGCCCTGCGGAAAGGCTCCGGTGTCTAGCCCCCTTCCAGGGTCCCAGGCCATGGAGCTGTTTAGCCGGATGGGCGGGGTGGCCGGCTGGCTCCCACTCCGGGCCCCAGCATATATGTCTGCATGGAGTCTCCTGGGCTTGGGCCCCTCGGACCCCCGGCGGGAGCGGAAGGTGATGGTCAATGGTGAGACCTGCCTGGGGTGGCGAGACCCTGGGACAGGGAGAACTGTTGTCAGGCCCCGGCTGGTGCAGCCTCACCAGATGCTGAGGGGCTGGGTGACCTGGGCGAAGCTCCAAGGGGTGAAGCCCCTCGCCCTGCCTATGGCCTGGATCTCTGTGCAGCCCCAGGAGGGGTCGGGCTGGCTGGTCGTTGGGGTTCTCCAGGATCTCGGCTGGGAGGCCCTGTTGGGGGTGACTGGGTCTCTCTGGGACAGGATCCAGGCCCTGCTCCTGTAATGGCCGAGGGTTTGAAGTTGAATCCAGGGAACCAGTCGGCTGAGACTGAAGCTGTCAGTGAAAATGCAGATGACCTGGCTGCCGGGGTGGGGTGGGGGGGCGCTGCAGGGCTCAGGACACCTGCCTGCCTGTAGCCAGAGCCCTGGGGCTGGGTGGGACAGAGAGATGCTCCCCACCCCCCTGCACACGGGGAGGTGGCTGACACTGGCTCTGATGCTGTGAGACACTGGGACAGCAGGGGCAGAGCTGAGTCCAGGGGGATCGGAGACCCCAGCTGAGTGTGGGGAACCGCAGCCGGGCGGGACAGCTGCCAGCCAGGGCTGCCTTGTCCAGAGGGGCAAATGGCCTGGGACAAGGGCAAAGCAGCCTTGGGACCCCTGCCTGTCCTAGAGGAGCCTTTTCCGAAGGTGGCCCTGGGCTTGGGGAGGGACGGATGGGAGGGGACGTCTGCCCCGATGGAGAAGCAGTGGTGGAGCACGTGCTGATTTTCCGGGAAAAGCCCACTGAGCGCATGGGTCCGGCCAGGGGGAACCTAGCCAGGGCCCAAGGGTGGCGGAGGGTTTGGTACGACAGCTCAGCCGATGGCACCGGGGACCAGGTGACAGTTCTCATCCCGGTGCAGAAGAATAAGCCGCAAGCTGCCTGGGACGGGCCCTTCAAGGTCATCCAGCAGCTGGATGAGGAGAACCAAGTGCTGGAACTGCCCAGCCGGGCTCACAGCCACCGGGGGGAGCAGGTCAACGTGATGGAGCCAAACTCTGATGGAGAGGCTGGTACTGGGCGTGTGGGGCCAGTGGGAGAAGGGGGAAGATCCCCCGGTGGGTCTCTGCCCCGAGACAGGAGCCGGCCCCTTGCTGGAATCAGCTCCCCTCTCTGACCAGCGAACCCCTGCCCAGCAGACAGAGATCAGAGAGACGCTGCCTCCTACCAGCAGCTGTTCTCCAACCGGCCTGGGCTCACTAACCGACCTGTCCACTGGGTGGCGATGGGAGCCGGCCCTCCCATCAGGTGTTCCCCATTCAGAGTAACTGGGAACACAGCCCAGGCCCCGGAGGGAGAGGTCAGAGACCTGCTGGCTTTAGGGGTGATCCAGCCACCCACCAGCCCTGGGCTGGTCCCCAGGAAAGACGGGTCCATCCGATGCTGTGTGGCCTATCGGAAGCTCAATGCCATCCCCATGTCTGGTGCCTGCCCACACCTAGGCCTGATGAGATCCTAGATGAGCTGGGCTGGGCTCTTAAAAGGCTGCAGCCAGATCTATTTGGGCGGCGCTTCACCGTGTACCCGGAGCACTCGCCCTGCGGTGGCTGCACCACAGGAGAGGGGCCAATGCCAAGCCCCTGAGGTGGAGTCTGTCCTCCCAGGAGTGTGAGATGGAGCTGGTCCATGTGAAGGGGAGTGCAAATGTTATGGCTGATGTTTGTCCCGGAGAGGGAGGCCTGAACTTCCCCAGGTCACTGGCTAAAGTGACCCCACTCAGTCCGGTCTCGAAGGGGGGAGAGATGTGATGAAGTGGGGATTGTCCCTTGTTCTGTTGTATGTGAGCCTATGTGAGTCTTACTGTTCTGCATGAATGTTGTGGGTGCCTCGGTTTCCCTGTGCATTGCACCAATGTCTAGGTGGTGGGAATAGGGGTGTGTGACTTTTGCGGGGGCTGCTCCAGCTGCCTGCAGGGATGCTCTGGCCGCCCCTTCGTCACCTGAGACCCAGGAGGGGGGTGCGACCAGGTGACTCTTGCCCCCGAAGCGAGACAAAGGCCGGAGGAGGAGCAACGGGCAGGGCCGGGGCCAGGGGCTGGAAGCGAGTCAGTCTCGTCTGGCCTGGGGCGCGGGGGGGGGAAGGCGGGCAGAGCCCCGGCTCTGGGCTCCCCGCCCCACAAGATGGACTCGGCTGAAAGTCACTGATTTCTGTGCTCACAAGCTCTGCTCTATGCTGGGTTCCTGTCGACTGATAAACCTTCTGTTTTACACTGGCTGAGAGTCACGTCTGACTGCGGAGTCGGGGGACAGGGCCCTCGGGCTCCCCAGGACCCCGCCCAGATGGACTCACTGGGGGAAGCGCACGGGGGGCAGGGGATGCTGAATGCTCCGAGGTCAGACCCAGGAAGGTGGATGCCATGTGAGCTTCTTGCCCTGGAGCCAGTCTGCTCCGAGAGAGGAGGCTCCCCCAGAGTCCTGCCTGGCTTCATAGGGACCAGTTCCAGAGCAATGCCCTGGTGATGCTGTGACAGGGTATAATTCAGGATAGGGTTATGGCTGGGGTAGAGTTAAGGTTAGGGTTCTATTTATGGTTATGGTTAGGGGTATAGTTAAGGATAGGGTTATGGCTGGGGTAGAGTTAAGGTTAGGGTTCTATTTATGGTTATGGTTAGGGGTATAGTTAAGGATAGGGTTATGGCTGGGGTAGAGTTAAGGTTAGGGTTATATTTATGGTTATGGTTAGGGCTATAGTTAAGGATAGGGTTAGGTCCCTACCCGTCAGCATGCTCTGGTAGGCGTTGTCAGAGATGGAGAAGATGTGGGGTGGGGCTTCACTTCTCTTCTTGCCCCTGTAAGCGGCCACCACCTCCGCGTTATAGACTGGCAACCACTTGTAGGGATTGACCGTCACGCAGAACAGCCCCGAGTAGGTCTGGAGAACGGGAACAGGCCAGGGGGAAGGATGGAGAGAGAGCGAGAGAGAAGAATCAGAACAGCGGGGGAAGGCCCATGGTGAAGAGATTGAGAACCTACCCTAGAGTGAGTGAGAACTGATGGAGAAGGAGCAGGTCGTTGCTATGCAGTGCCCCCCTCTGTTCTAGAACAGGAGACATCTTCCCTTCTTGATCTAGAATGGGACATGATGCACCGTCTTCTGTATAGAACCAGACATGATGCCCCTTTCCTGATCTAGAAGCAAAGCCACATCCATCTCCCCAGTCTAGAATGGGAGACAATGCGCCTGCCCCATCTAGACTGGGATAAAACTCCCTTTCCCTGATCTGGATCCAGAGACACACCTGTCTCACCAATATAGAACTAGAGACAAGCCCGACCCACCAAGAATGGAAGAACACACCCCTTCCTTTATCTCGATTAGAAGACAATAACCCTCCCCTGATCTAGAACATGAGATGCCAGAAAGGAAGACGATGTGACATCCTTTGATCTAGAACCGGACTTGATAGATCGGGGAGGAATTATAACAGGAGACAATGCTCACTCTCTGATCTAGAATGGGGGCGATGGTCTCTTCTCTGATCTCAAACAGGGGATGACACCACCAGACCCCCAAACTAACAAGGAGCTGGTGACCCCCTTGGCCTAGAACAGGGACAAGAACAGGAGGGATTTCCCCTGATGTAAAACGGCAGATGATGCCCACCCTGATCTAGAACAGCAGGCTCCTCCCCCCGTTCTAGAAGGGAGATGATGCTCCCCCTGATCTAGAAGTCAGCAGCTCCCAGAGGGGCATAATGCAGGGTGGAGACCCCAGGAACTCCCCCACCCTATGGGTACCCCAGCAAGGTGTGTGTGGGGGAGCTAGGGGGTGGCAGGAGCCCCCCCAGACTCACGTAGATCATCCAGGCGGCGTATCGCTCCTTGAGGTTGTACAGCACGGCCGGCTCGTGCAGGAACGTCAGCATGGCCATGTCCTCGATCTTGTCGAACTTTGGCGGGTTCTGCTGGTGGACGTCCGACTCCTTCACCATCACCGTCTGGGCAGGAAGAGAGAGTCGGGGGGGAGGATGGGGGGTGGTGCTACCTCCACCCAGCTGCACCCCTGCTGACCCGTCCACCCCCTCACCGGCTGTGGGGTCAGACCAGCACCCCCCAGCTCTGTTTCTTCCAACCTCCTCCCCTTATTTGGCCTTTAACCCCTAACCCTGGTGCCCCACAGCCTGTCCTTCCCTCTAGCCCCTGACTGCAGTCACTAATATCAACCCTTCCCCTGTCCCATCTTCCCCTTTGACCTCTGACCCCTCACCATCCCTACCCCTAACCTCCCCTTTGACCTCTGACCCCTCACCATCCCTACCCCTAACCTCCCCTTTGACCTCTGACCCCTCACCATCCCTACCCCTAACCTCCCCTTTGACCTCTGACCCCTCACCATCCCTACCCCTAACCTCCCCTTTGACCTCTGACCCCTCACCATCTGTGACGTTATTGATATAAGTTGGGACCATATAGAACATGGGTTGCAAACAAGGTCCTGTAGTGGCACCAAATCTTAGGTAAAGGGGGTCATCTAAGGTGTCTAAGACCAGGTTCTGGGTTGCTGGTGAGGATTATGCTGTCTGTCCGTCTGTGTGTCATTTTGTAGTTGAAGTTATAAGTATTGGCTCTGTACTGTCTGTAGTTTGTATTGTGCTCTGCTTCTGGGTGACACCCCAGACAAGCTGGTGTTAGCCCTGCATAGCCTGCTTGATGGCCCATTAAGGACCATCAGCTACACAATTGACCCATGGAGAGAAGGCAGACACGCCTTGTGACTCAGCAAAGTGCAGGGACTGGCCCATGTGACCCCAGAGTCCATTTTGCTGTAATTTTCCACAGTGAGGACAAAGAGGTTCTTACACCTGGAAAAGCCTATATAAGGCTGATGCCTCATCTCCATCTTGTCTTCAATCCTGCTTCTTACCTCTGGAGGGACTTTGCTACAAGCTGAAGCTCTGCACAAAGGACTGAATGACCCATCCCAGCGGGGGATGTTCTCCAGAGACTTGATTTGAACCTGCAGTTTACTCCATCACTGCTACAAGCCTGAACTAAGAACTTTGCCATTACTGTATGTGCTTGATTCCATTTAACCAATTCTAGCTCTCACCTCTACCTTTTTCCCTTTATGAATAAATCTTTAGAGTTTAGATTCTAAAGGATTGGCAACGGCGTGATTTGTGGGTAAGATCTGATCCGTATATTGACCTGGGTCTGGGGCTTGGTCCTTTGGGATCGAGAGAACCTTTTTCTTTTATTGGGGTGTTGGTTTTCATAACCATTCATCCCCAGGACGAGTGCACTGGTGGGGATACTGGGAGACTGGAGTGTCTAAGGAAATTGCTTGTGTGACTTGTGGTTAGCCAGTGGGGTGAGACCAAAGTCCTCTCTGGCTGGCTGGTTTGGTTTGCCTTAGAGGTGGAAAAACCCCAGCCTAGGGCTGTGACTGCCCTGTTTGAGCGATTTGTCCTGAATTGGCACTCGCAGTTGGGTCCCGCCAGAACCGCCTCGTCACACCATCCCTACCCCTAACCTCCCCTTTGACCTCTGACCCCTCACCATCCCTACCCCTAACCTCCCCTTACCCCAACCTCCCTTGTGACCCCCTGACCTCGCCCGCCTGCCCCCGACTCCACTGTACCCGGCCTCACCTTGCCGTTCTCGGTCTCGACGGTCACCTTCCCCCCGTCCCGGCTGACGATCTTGCCCTTGACGAACTCCTCCTTCTCGTCGGCCACGAAGCACTCGCTGCGCAGGTCGAAGATCCGGGTCTGCGCCTCCAGGCGCTCCTTGTCCGACTTCCGCAGGTAGGGGGCAGCCGCCCCGAACTCGGCCATGTGGGCGTCACCCATGCTGGGCTGGGCTGGGGGGCAGAGAGCTGGGCGGTGAGAGTGGGGGCCCCCCCTGCACCGCCAGGGCCCCCACCACCCCAGAGATAGCGCCCCCTGCTGTGCCCCCTCAGCCCTGGGAACTCCCCTGTGCTGCCAGTGCCCCCCCCCTGCTGTCCCCCCACTCCCAGCCCTGGGGTGCCCCCCCCACCTAAACTCCCCTCCCCTTCTGTGTGGTGACAGACTCACCTAATTAGAGTTTCACAGGAGAGATTGGAAAAACCTGGGGGGGGGGAGACAAAGAGATGGGGGCAGTTTAGAGTCTCCCCGAGCCCCCTCCCCAAATCCCCAAATCCCCTGCCCAACCGCTCTCTACAGCCCCCTCCCCCCTGCCCCAACCCCACACTCCCTCCCTTCCCATCCCCCACCCTGCCTCTCCCCCAACCCCCAACAATCCCCCCCACCCTGCCTCTCCCCCCAACAATCCCCCATCCCCCCCACCCTGCCTCTCCCCCCAACCCCCAACAATCCCCCATCCCCCCACCCTGCCTCTCCCCCAACCCCCAACAATCCCCCCCACCCTGCCTCTCCCCGAACCCCCAACCATCCCCCATCCCACCCTGCCTCTCCCCCAACCCCCAACAATCCC
>NC_059084.1:46800646-46908146 GCF_020497125.1 Mauremys mutica
CGGGAGTGAGGGGCACTGGCAGGGATGGAGGCGCAGGGGCTGCAGGTTGGGAGTGAGGGGCACCGGCAGGGCTGGGGGCTGCGGGTCGGGAGTGAGGGGCACCGACAGGGCTGGGGGCGCAGAGGCTGCGGGTCGGGAGTGAGGGGCACCGGCAGGGTGGGGGGGCTGTGGGTCGGGAGTGAGGGGCACCGTGGGCCAGGAGGCCTGGGGGGGCTGTGGGTCGGGAGTGAGGGGCACTGGCAGGGTTGGGGGCTGCAGGTCGGGAGTGAGGGGCACCAGCAGGGCGGGGGGCTGCGGGTCGGGAGTGAGGGGCACCGTGGGCCAGGAGGCCAGGGGGGTGTCACACTGGTTTCACCTGCTGGAGCTGGCGCCTCGATTGACGTCAGTGAAATAGTTTCTCTGGTGAGGGGTGAGGGAGGTGACAGCTGGGGGGGTCCTGGCACGATGGGGAGGGGGCGGAGCTGACGGGGGACGGGAGAAGGGGCTGCAGGAGGAGGACAGGTGGGGTTTTGGAGGAGGTAACGAGGGTTGTGTAGGGCAGGGGGCTGGGGCGACAGTGTGGGGCTGGCAGTGGGGCGGGGGGAGAGGGTGATGGGGGGTTGTATAGGGCAGAGCGGGTGGGGAGTCAATCTAGGGGGTGACGGGGGCTGCATGGGGCAGAGGGGGATTGTGGGGGCTGGGCTGGGGGGCTGGGAGGGTAGGAGGCACAAGAGGGGTGATCCTTGGAGGGGAGATGCAGAGTCCCCAGTCTCGGGGTCCCGCTCCACTCACTGCCCCCCCTCAGCGTGTGGGGGAAAGGATCTGTGGGGTAGGAGGGCGCGGGGAGAACAGACCCACAGCCAGGAAAGGGTTAACAGCTGCTAGACTCCCCCACCCAGTCCTGGGGAGGTGGGTCCATGGGGTGTCCGGGGGGGGCAGATGGGAGACAAGCAGACAGACAGACAGAGCCTCCGCTGGAAGCATCTCCCCGGACTCCTGGGTCCCATCTCCCTGCCATCCCCCCGGGCAGTCAGCAGAACAGAGCGGGAGTTTGGAGGAGGTGGGGGCAGTTCTGGGGTCTGGATATTAGGGGGCGCCATGGTGGGGAGTCAGAGGCTGCTGCTTTCTAGGATAGAGAGCGGGGGGGATAGATTGATAGGTGGGTGGATGGGGATGAATGGGGGGATGGATGCAGGGGGCGTAGGGGGGTCGATAGAGGGGGTGGATGGGGATGGATGGTGGGTAGATGGGATGGATGGTGGGTGGATGGGGTGGATGGGGGGATGGATGCAGGGGGTGTAGGGGGGTCGATAGAGGGGGTGGTTGGGGATGGATGGTGGGTAGGTGGGATGGATGGTGGGTGGATGGGGTGGATGGGGGGATGGATGCAGGGGGCGTAGGGGGGTCGATAGAGGGGGTGGATGGGGATGGATTGATAGGTGGGTGGATGGGGATGAATGGGGGGATGGATGCAGGGGGCGTAGGGGGGTCGATAGAGGGGGTGGATGGGGATGGATGGTGGGTAGATGGGATGGATGGTGGGTGGATGGGGTGGATGGGGGGATGCATGCAGGGGGTGTAGAGAGCTCGATAGAGGGGGTGGATGGGGATGGATGGTGGGTAGATGGGATGGATGGTGGGTGGATGGGGATGATTGGGGGGATGGATGCAGGGGGCATATGGGGGTCGATAGAGGGGGTAGATGGGGATGGATGGTGGGTAGATGGGATGGATGGTGGGTGGATCGGGATGAATGGGGGGATGAATGGGGGTAGATGGGGTGGATGGGGAGATGGATGCAGGGGGCGTATGGGGGTTGATAGAGGGGGTGGATGGGGATGGATGGTGGGTAGATGGGATGGATGGTGGGTGGATGGGGATGAATGGGGGGATGAATGGGGGTAGATGTGGTGGATGGGGGGATGGATGCAGGGGGTGTAGGGGGGTCGATAGAGGGGGTGGATGGGGATGGATGGTGGTAGATGGGATGGATGGTGGGTGGATGGGGATGAATGGGGGGATGGATGCAGGGGGCGTAGGGGGGGTCGATAGAGGGGGTGGATGGGGATGGATTGATAGGTGGGTGGATGGGGATGAATGGGGGGATGGATGCAGGGGGCGTATGGGGGTCGATAGAGGGGGTAGATGGGGATGGATGGTGGGTAGATGGGATGGATGGTGGGTGGATGGGGATGAATGGGGGGATGAATGGGGGTAGATGGGGTGGATGGGGAGATGGATGCAGGGGGCGTATGGGGGTCGATAGAGGGGGTGGATGGGGATGAATGGGGGGATGGATGCAGGGGGCGTAGGGGGGTCGATAGAGGGGGTGGATGGGGATGGATTGATAGGTGGGTGGATGGGGACGAATGGGGGGATGGATGCAGGGGGCGTAGGGGGTCGATAGAGGGGGTGGATGGGGATGGATGGTGGGTAGATGGGATGGATGGTGGGTCGATGGGGATGAATGGGGGGATGGATGCAGGGGGCGTAGGGGGGTCGATAGAGGGGGTAGATGGGGATGGATTGATAGGTGGGTGGATGGGGATGAATGGGGGGATGGATGCAGGGGGCGTAGGGGGGTCGATGGATGGTGGGTAGATGGGGATGGATGGTGGGTAGATGGGGATGGATGGTGGGTGGATGGGGATGAATGGGGGGATGAATGGGGGGTGGATGGGGGGATGGATGCAGGGGGCGTAGGAGGGTGGATGGGGATGGATAGAGGGGGACGTATCTGCCTCCCCAGCCCGGGGAGGGAGGCCCAGAAGAGGGTCAGACTGGGGGAGCAGCTCCCCACATATGGACCTGGCCTCAATTCCACTCTGCACCCAGCTGTGACGCCTGCCCAGCGCCATCCCCTGCCCGCCGCCGCTCTGAGCGTTCAGCCCCAGTCGGTATGTTCTGATTTATGGTAATCCAGGCTGTGTATGTGCCCATCCCTCCACTGCTCCCTCCCTCCCTCCATCCATCCACCTACCCCTCCCTCCCTCCCTCCCTCCATCCATCCATCCATCCACCTACCACTCCTTCCATCCGTCCATCCATCCATCCACCCCATACATACCTCTCCCTCCATCCATTCCTCCATCCATCCACCTACCCCTCCCTCCCTCCATCCATCCATCCATCCACCTACCCCTCCCTCCCTCCCTCCATCCATCCATCCATCCCTCTCCCTCCATCCATTCCTCCCTCCATCCACCTACCCCTCCCTCCCTCCATCCATCCACCTACCCCTCCCTCCCTCCATCCATCCATCCACCCCATACATACCTCTCCCTCCATCCATTCCTCCATCCATCCATCCACCTCTCCCTCCATCCATCCTGCACCCACCCATCCATCCTCCTATCCATCCATCCACCCCTCTCTCAGTCCAGCTACCCACCGCTCCCTCTACCCCTCCCTTCCTCCCTCCATCCATCCAGACCCCTCTCCATCCATCCCCATACACCCCCCCGCACCCACTCAGACCCTAGTCATCATTACCCATTGTTGACCATCTGTGCAGCTAATGGCCTCCAATCCAATAGAGCCCCCTGGATTTTCTTTGCCTTTGAAATAGGTTTACATCTAATCGAATCAAGCTTCCTCTGATCCCGCTGACTCGTCTCCCTCTCTGGTCTAATCCGGTCAGATAAACCAGTCTGTCCACCCAACCCCTGCTAAACCCTCAACGCTATTTTTATCAACTTCCCTCTAATCTCTGCTTTAATCTCACCCTCGGTCCCTTTCCATCTCTCTAATCCAGTGGAGCCCAACTGGCCAATCTCCATGGAGCCTGCGTAACTTCTCTGGGTACCACAGATCACTCCGATATTTTATAGAACCAGCTATTTTAGTCTGTGTCACAATCACAATCTGTCTAAAATGTGTGTCATCGTCCGTCATACGTTGTGGTTATGGGTTATAATCTGTGTAATCGACTATAATCTGCCGAATGTCTCTATCATAATGCATCTGCTAGACTATAATTAGAGAGACAAGGTAGATCAGGAATATCTTTCACTGGACCACCAAGGTCTCCTTCTGGTCCCCAGAAAGATGGACTTTCGCCAACGTTATGGTGAGGAAGAGCTCGGCATAAACTCACACGCTTGTCTCTTTCACCAAGAGACGTGGGTCTCATAAAAGACATCCCACCTTGTCTCTCTCATCTCGATCCGGCCACACCACTGCCGTAAACAGCTTCTCATCAAGGATTTTAGTCTCGCTAATCTAGTATAATCTGTGTGAACTCAGTACACCAAAACCCACTCGAATCTGGCATATTTCTGTACTTTGACTAACCTCCTGTAACTGCGGCAATCACCACAGCGAGCAGACTGCGGCCGTGTGTTTTCACAGCTACGTAGCGCCCTGTGTTTCATCTCCTGTGTCCAGCCCTGGAACCAGCGCTCAACTAAACTGTCTGTTTAACATCGAGGCGGGGAAATGGAGGAACGCAGCACCCCTGGCGCAGCAGGAAAGGTGGGAACGGGGGAGAAGAGGCCATGGGGCGGCGGATGGCGCCTCTCCAGCCATAGAGCGGGATGGGAGGTGTGGGTGGGGTCGGTTGGAGAGGGAGAAGATTGGCCAACAGCGTGTGTGACCCGGCCCCCAGTGTCACCTGTTTAATCTGACGTTCTGGAGCGATAGATAAAGGGAGGCCTGGGGGGAGGGGTAGCTCAGTGGTTTGAGCATTAGCTGCTAAACCCAGGGTTGGGAGCTCAAGCCTTGAGGGGGCCACCTGGGGCAAAAATCTGTCTGGGGATCGGTCCTGCTTTGAGCAGGGGGCTGGACTAGCTACCTCCTGAGGTCCCTTCCAGCCCAAGCCATGTTCATCCAGTGTCTGGCTGTGCATTGCAGCAAACGTGTGGCTGAGCATTGACTCTACTGGCCGAGATCTCACATAGACCCACTCCCAGCAATTTTCAACTTCCTTAGAGCCACGTGATTTTCTCCGCTCTCTACTTGGAGCTGTCTGGGCCGCTCTAGTAATCCGTCTCGAGGACATTTATCCACCTGTCGTCCCAGCCGTAACATCTATCGATGCGTCAGTCCCCTTCATAGTGTCCATCCATCCACATCCCCGTCCCCTCTGATCTCTCCTTCCCGGCATGTACACAGCCCTCTGTGATGGAGCAGGGGCTGTCTGTGTGGTTGATAGGTGAGAGCAGGGACTGTCTGTGTGCTTGGTAGGCAGAGACAGGTATGCAGCTGTAACATGAGCCTGGCCTGGGGGAGGGGAGGTCTCACCTCTGGCTGTAGCTAGACAAAGGGAGGGGGGAAGTGGAATCAGTCTTCGGTTGGGAGCTGGGAGGTGGGTTTCAGGGGATCCTAGGCTGGGATCCAAGCACCCTGAACCCCCCAGAAAGGCCAGATTGAGGGGTCCTGGCTCTGAACCCAAGCTGGGCTGTATCCTGTGTTCCTGTTGTTCAATAAACCTTCTGTTTTACTCGCTGGCTGAGAGTCACTGTGAGCCCAGGAAGAGGGGTGCAGGGCCGGACTCCCCCACACTCCGTGACAACTGGTGGCAGCGGTGGGATCGACTGCACCCCGCGGACGGCGCTTCCTGCAGTAAGTGACTGGGGAGCAGTAAAACGAAGGGGCGATTCACCCCTGGGCGAGTGTGGCCAGAGAGAAGGACTTTGCAGTAACAGGGTCCCCCGGGGGATCACAGCGAGCGATCCCAGGGGCGGAGGAGTCTGCAGCTCGACCCTGGCAAAGAGGTGGTGACCTGAAGGACTGGCACACTAGGGGTCCCCCTGGAACCTGTGGGGAGCGGCGAGCACCCCGGCCTGCGAGCGGCCAGCAGGAAGATGTATTCCACGCAGCGCAAGTGCGACTTGGTGGAGCAGTGTAAGCAGAGGGGGCTGCACTATGGGAAGCTCACCAAGGCCCAGCTGATTGCCCGGCTGGAGGAGAGAGATCGAGTCAATGAACCGGACCCGGTCTCTGAGGGAAGCAGCCCGGCAGATGCAGCGCAGGCACCAGTGTCTGTACCCACTGGGAGTGGTCAGCCGGCTGCTGAGGGCTCCTCGAGACCCCCCACCCCTAGGCCTAGGGGAAGGGGGAGGAGGAGGAGCCCAGCTACCGAGGGCACCGTGACCCCCCCGGCCGGCAGGGGATCGTCCCGGCGACGCTCGGCCTCCGTGGAACTCAGGCGGCTGGACTTGGAGAGAGAGATCAAACGGATGGAGATGGAGATGGAGGAGCGTAAGGAGCTGAGGGCATATGAGGAAAGACAAAGCCAGCGTGAGCTGGAGGAGAAGGAGAAGCAACGCGAATTCGAGGCGAGAGAGAAGGAGAAGCAACGCGGATACGAGGCGAGAGAGAAGGAGAAGCAACGTGAATTCGAAGCGAGAGAGAAGGAGGAGCAGCGCAGACATGAACTGGCCCTGGCCCAGCAGAACAACAGTAAGACCCCGGCTGCGGTGAGTGAGGGGGGGCCCAAGCCTACAAAGAGCTTCGATACGAACTTCCTGGCCCGGCGTAAGGAGGGGGAGGACATAGACACCTTCCTGACGGCCTTTGAGAATGCCTGCGAGCTGCACCAGGTTGACCCCGCAGACAGGATCCGGCGCCTCACCCCCTTACTGGACTCCACCGCCGTGGAGGTGTACAGCCGAATGAGAGGGGCGGAGGCGCGGGACTACAACCTGTTCAAAGAGGCCCTGCTCCGCGAGTTTGGGCTGACCCCGGAGATGTACCGGAAGAGGTTCCGGAGTCAACGTAAGACCCGGGAGGGCACCTACCTGCAACTGGTCAACCGGGCGCAGGGGTATGCCCGCAAGTGGACAGCCGGGGCCCAAACCAGAGAGGACCTGCTTGACCTATTCGTACTGGAGCACCTGTATGCGCAGTGCCCATCCGACCTGAAGCGATGGTTGATGGACCAGAAGCCGGAGAACCCGCAGCATGCAGGCCGGCTGGCCGACCAATATGTGGACAGTCGGGCAGGGGATGGCAGGGAGGAGTCTCGAGGGGGCAGGTCTGCCTCAACGCAGAGAGAGAGTCACCACGGGACGTCCCAGCGGGGCCCTATGGAGAACCCCCACCAAAGGGGAACATCCAGCGTCAGATCCACCCGACCCCCTCGAGGGGACCCACGAGACATGGGCTGCTTTCACTGTGGCCAACAAGGCCACATACGGGCCCAGTGCCCCAAGCTCAGAGACAGACCGAGCAGACCCAACCCGCCGAGGGTTGACTGGGTACAGACCCAATCGGAGGAGGGGCAACATGCCCAAGAGAGGGGGGCTGGCAGCGTCCCACCTGGGGAGGAGGGAGGAGGGCCCCCGGTCAGCGCCTCTGGGGGGCTGGATGCTCCGGTCCCAAGGGGCTGCTACAGGGTGGCCATGGGGCTGCCCCTCCGGAAACAGTGCCTGGTTCCCCTGGAGGTGGATGGGAAGAAGGTCACTGGGTACTGGGACACAGGCGCAGAGGTGACGCTGGCCCGGCCCGAGGTGGTGGGCCTAAATCGGATGGTGCCTGATACCTACCTGACCCTGATGGGCGTGAGCGGGACCCCATTCAAGGTGCCCGTGGCGAGGGTGCACCTGAAGTGGGGGGTCAAGGAGGGCCCCAAGGATGTGGGAGTGCACTCCCATTTGCCCACAGAGGTGCTAATGGGGGGGGACCTCGAGACCTGGCCCGGCAATACCCGGGGTACCCTGATTGTGACCCGTAGTCAGAGTCGGCGCAGGGCTCTGCACCCTGACAACGGGGAAAGTACTCTGCCCGAGTGCCTGGTGGGGAGGGAATGCCCAGAGACACGACCCAGAGAGGCTGCGGCCTCAGACCCAGCCGGGGAGAGAGAGCAGGGCCCCATCCCTGTCCCAGCTGCTGAGTTCCAGGCCGAGGTGCAGAAGGATCCCTCCTTGCAGAAGCCCAGGGACCGGGCTGACCTCAATGCAGCGCAGACCATGAGGAGAGGTTGCAAGGAGAGGTTCCTCTGGGAGAAGGGGTTCCTGTACCGGGAATGGGCTCCCCCCGGGGAGGTGGAGTCATGGGGGATTAGGAGGCAGCTGGTGGTTCCCCAGAAGTTTCGCCACAAGCTGCTGTACCTGGCCCATGACATCCCCCTCGCAGGGCACCAGGGAATCCGGCGCACCAGGCAGAGGCTGCTACAGAACTTTTACTGGCCTGGGGTCTTTACCCATGTCCGGCAGTACTGCCAATCCTGTGACCCCTGCCAGCGGGTGGGGAAGGCCCGGGACAAGGGGAAAGCAGCTCTGAGGCCTTTGCCCATCATAGAAGAGCCTTTCCAGAAGGTGGCCATGGACATGGTGGGGCCTCTCAGCAAGGCGACCCGGTCAGGAAAGAAATACATCTTGGTGGTGGTAGATTTCGCCACTCGATACCCCGAGGCGGTGGCCTTGTCCTCTACCGAAGCAGCCACCGTGGCGGATGCGCTGCTGACCATTTTCAGCCGGGTGGGATTCCCCCAGGAAGTCTTAACGGACCAGGGGTCCAACTTCATGTCGGACCTGCTCCAGTCCCTGTGGGAGAAATGTGGGGTCCGACCCAGCTGGGCCTCAGCGTACCACCCCCAGACCAACGGGCTGGTGGAGAGGTTCAACGGGACGCTAAAGATGATGCTAAAAACATTCATGCACCAGCACCCACAGGACTGGGACAAGTACTTACCTCACCTGCTATTTGTGTACAGGGAGGTACCCCAGGAGTCTACTGGGTTTTCGCCTTTCGAACAGTTATATGGAAGGCGGGTAAGGGGGCCCCTGGGCCTGCTGAGAGACGAATGGGAGGGGAAGGCCGCTCCCGATGGCGAGTCGGTGGTGGAGTATGTCCTGACCTTCCGGGAAAGACTTGCCGAGCTCATGGGCCTGACCAGGGAGAATCTGGCCCGAGCCCAGAGGAAGCAGAAGGTCTGGTACGACCGCACGGCGTGGGCCCGCGCCTTCGCCACCGGGGACCAAGTGATGGTTCTCATCCCCGTGAGGAAAAACAAACTCCAGGCTGCCTGGGAAGGGCCCTTCAAGGTTGTCCAGCAACTGAATGAGGTAAACTATGTGGTGGAGCTGTCGAACCGGGCTCATCACTGCCGGGTGTACCATGTGAATATGATGAAGCCATATTATGACCGGGGGAATATGGTGTTGGCCGTGTGTGGCCACTGGGAGGAGCCGGGGGATGACCCTCTAGTGGATCTATTCCCAGGGACAAAGGCTGGTTTCCCCCTGGAGGCGATTCCCCTCTCAGATCAGCTGACCCCGGCTCAGCATGCTGAGATCAGAGGGGTGCTGCAACTGTACCGACCGTTGTTTTCCAACCAGCCTGGGCGCACTAATTTGACTGTCCACCGGGTGGAGACTGGGGCACACACCCCGATACGCTGCTCCCCTTTTCGGGTTACCGGGAAGACTGCCCAGGACCTGGAAAGGGAGGTCAGGGACATGCTGGCTTTAGGGGTGATCCAGCCGTCCGCCAGCCCCTGGGCCTTGCCGGTGGTGCTGGTCCCCAAGAAGGACGGGTCGATCCGGTTCTGCGTGGACTATCGAAAGCTCAATGCCATCACCGTATCTGATGCCTACCCCATGCCAAGGCCTGACGAGCTCCTAGACAAGCTAGGAGGTGCTCGGTACCTCACCACCATGGATCTTACAAAGGGCTACCGGCAAGTGCCGCTGGACGCAGATGCCAGGCTGAAATCGGCCTTCATCACTCCCCTGGGGCTCTATGAGTTTCTGACCCTGCCCTTTGGCCTCAAGGGAGCGCCGGCCACCTTCCAGCGCCTGGTGGATCAGCTACTGAGGGGGATGGAGAGTTTTGCTGTGGCGTATATTGATGACATCTGCGTCTTCAGCCAGACCTGGGAGGACCACGTGCTCCAGGTTAGACAAGTGCTGGACCGACTCCGGGAGGCGGGGTTAACCGTAAAGGCTGAGAAGTGCAAGGTGGGGATGGCTGAAGTATCTTACCTGGGCCATCGGGTGGGGAGCGGCTGCCTAAAGCCAGAACCAGCCAAGGTGGAGGCGATCAGAGACTGGCCCGCTCCCCAGACCAAAAAGCAGGTCCAGGCCTTTATTGGGATGGCGGGGTACTATCGGAGGTTCGTGCCCCACTTTAGTGCCATAGCTGCCCCCATCACTGAGCTGTGCAAGAAGGGGAAGCCAGACAAGGTGGTCTGGACCGAGCAGTGCCAGGAGGCTCCCCAGGCACTGAAGGAGGCTCTGCTCAAAGGCCCAGTTCTGGCAAACCCAAACTTTGACAAGCCCTTTATGGTGTTTACCGACGCCTCCGACATGGGCCTGGGGGCGGTGTTGATGCAGGAGGATGAAAAGGGGGAGAGACACCCCATCGTGTACCTGAGCAAGAAGTTGCTACCCCGGGAGCAGAACTACGCGGCCATCGAGAAGGAATGCCTGGCCATGGTGTGGGCCCTGAAGAAACTGGAGCCATATCTCTTTGGGCGCCACTTCACCGTGTACACCGACCACTCTCCCCTGACCTGGCTGCACCAGATGAAAGGAGCCAACGCCAAGCTCCTGAGGTGGAGCCTGCTCCTGCAGGACTATGACATGGACGTGGTCCACGTGAAGGGAAGCGCCAACCTGATAGCGGATGCGCTGTCCCGGAGAGGGGGCCCCGAACTTCCCCGGGTCACTGGACAGTGACCCCGCTCAGTTCAGTCTCGGAGGGGGGAGAGGTGTGATGGAATAGGGACTGTCTGTGTGGTTGGTAGGTGAGAGCAGGGACTGTCTCTGTGCTTGGTAGGCAGAGACAGGTCTGCAGCTGTAACATGAGCCTGGCCTGGGGGAGGGGAGGTCTCACCTCTGGCTGTAGCTAGACAAAGGGAGGGGGGAAGTGGAATCAGTCTTCGGTTGGGAGCTGGGAGGTGGGTTTCAGGGGATCCTAGGCTGGGATCCAAGCACCCTGAACCCCCCAGAAAGGCCAGATTGAGGGGTCCTGGCTCTGAACCCAAGCTGGGCTGTATCCTGTGTTCCTGTTGTTCAATAAACCTTCTGTTTTACTCGCTGGCTGAGAGTCACTGTGAGCCCAGGAAGAGGGGTGCAGGGCCGGACTCCCCCACACTCCGTGACACCCTCCATTCCCCATTCACCCCTCCGTCCCCAACCCCTCCATCCCCATCCACAGCCCCTGTCCCTCCATCCCCATCCAGAGCCCTTCATCCCACAACCCTCCATCCCCATCCACAGCCCTTCATCCCCCATCCCCATCCACAGCCCTTCATCCCACAACCCTCCATCCCCATCCACAACCCTCCCATCCCCCCATCCCCATCCCCATCCACAGCCCTTCATCCCCCCATCCCCATCCCCATCCACAGCCCTTCATCCCACAACCCCCCATCCCCATCCACAACCCTCCATCCCCATCCACAGCCCTTCATCCCTCCATCCCTCCATCCCCATCCCCAGCCCTTCATCCCCCCATCCCCCATCCCCATCCACAACCCTCCATCCTTCCATCCCCATCCACAGCCCTTCATCCCTCCATCCTCCATCCCCATCCACAGCCCTTCATCCCTCCATCCCCCATCCCCATCCACAGCCCTTCATCCCTCCATCCCTCCATCCCCATCCACAGCCCTTGTCCCTCCATCCCCATCCACAGCCCTTCATCCCCCCATCCCTCCATCCCCATCCACAGCCCTTCATCCCCCATCCCCATCCACAACCCCTGTCCCTCCATCCAAATCCACAGCCCTTCATCCCACAACCCCCCATCCCCATCCACAACCCTCCATCCCCATCCACAGCCCTTCATCCCCCCATCCCCCATCCCCATCCCCAGCCCTTCATCCCTCCATCCCCCATCCCCATCCACAACCCTTGTCCCTCCATCCCCATCCACAGCCCTTCATCCCCCATCCCCATCCACAGCCCTTCATCCCACAACCCTCCATCCCCATCCACAACCCTCCATCCCACAATCCCCATCCCCATCCACAGCCCTTCACCATCCCCATCCACAGCCCTTCATCCCACAACCCCCCATCCCCATCCACAACCCTCCATCCCCATCCACAGCCCTTCATCCCTCCATCCCTCCATCCCCATACCCAGCCCTTCATCCCACCATCCCCCATCCCCATCCACAACCCTCCATCCCTCCATCCCCATCCACAGCCCTTCATCCCTCCATCCCCCATCCCCATCCACAGCCCTTCATCCCTCCATCCCCCATCCCCATCCACAGCCCTTCATCCCTCCATCCCTCCATCCCCATCCCCAGCCCTTGTCCCTCCATCCCCATCCACAGCCCTTCATCCCTCCATCCCCCATCCCCATCCACAGCCCTTCATCCCCCCATCCCTCCATCCCCATCCACAGCCCTTCATCCCCCATCCCCATCCACAACCCCTGTCCCTCCATCCAAATCCACAGCCCTTCATCCCACAACCCCCCATCCCCATCCACAACCCTCCATCCCCATCCACAGCCCTTCATCCCCCCATCCCCCATCCCCATCCCCAGCCCTTCATCCCTCCATCCCCCATCCCCATCCTCTTCCCTTGTCCCTCCATCCCCATCCAGAGCCCTTCATCCCACAACCCTCCATCCCCATCCTCAGCCCTTCATCCCTCCATCCCCATCCACAGCCCTTCATCCCTCCATCCCTCCATCCCCATCCACAGCCCTTCATCCCTCCATCCCCCATCCCCATCCCCAGCCCTTCATCCCCCCATCCCCATCCACAACCCCTGTCCCTCCATCCCCATCCAGAGCCCTTCATCCCACAACCCCCCATCCCCATCCACAACCCTCCATCCCCAACCACAGCCCTTCATCCCCCATCCCTCCATCCCCATCCACAACCCTCCATCCCCCATCCCCATCCACAGCCCTCCATTCCCCATTCACCCCTCCGTCCCCAACCCCTCCATCCCCATCCACAGCCCCTGTCCCTCCATCCCCATCCAGAGCCCTTCATCCCACAACCCCCCATCCCCATCCACAACCCTCCATCCCCATCCACAGCCCTTCATCCCCCCATCCCTCCATCCCCATCCACAGCCCTTCATCCCTCCATCCCCCATCCCCATCCACAGCCCTTCATCCCTCCATCCCCCATCCCCATCCACAGCCCTTCATCCCTCCATCCCCCATCCCCATCCACAGCCCTCCATTCCCCATTCACCCCTCCGTCCCCAACCCCTCCATCCCCAGCCACAATCCCTGTCCCTCCATCCCCATCCACAGCCCTTCATCCCACAACCCCCCATCCCCATCCACAACCCTCCATCCCCAACCACAGCCCTTCATCCCTCCATCCCTCCATCCCCATCCACAGCCCTTCATCCCTCCATCCCCCATCCCCATCCACAGCCCTCCATTCCCCATTCACCCCTCCGTCCCAAACCCCTCCATCCCCATCCACAACCCTTGTCCCTCCATCCCCATCCACAGACCTTCATCCCACAACCCCCCATCCCCATCCACAACCCTCCATCCCCATCCACAGCCCTTCATCCCCCCATCCCTCCATCCCCATCCACAGCCCTTCATCCCTCCATCCCCCATCCCCATCCACAGCCCTTCATCCCTCCATCCCCCATCCCCATCCACAGCCCTTCATCCCCCCATCCCTCCATCCCCATCCACAGCCCTTCATCCCTCCATCCCCCATCCCCATCCACAGCCCTTCATCCCTCAATGCCCTCTCCACTTCCTCAGCGCGTCATCCCTCCATCCCCCATCCCCATCCACAGCCCTCCATTCCCCATTCACCCCTCCGTCCCAAACCACTCCATCCCCATCCACAACCCCTGTCCCTCCATCCCCATCCAGAGCCCTTCATCCCACAACCCCCCATCCCCATCCACAACCCTCCATCCCCATCCACAGCCCTTCATCCCCCCATCCCCCATCCCCATCCACAGCCCTCCATTCCCCATTCACCCCTCCGTCCCAAACCCCTCCATCCCCATCCACAACCCCTGTCCCTCCATCCCCATCCAGAGCCCTTCATCCCACAACCCCCCATCCCCATCCACAACCCTCCATCCCCAACCACAGCCCTTCATCCCCCATCCCTCCATCCCCATCCACAGCCCTTCATCCCTCCATCCCCCATCCCCATCCACAGCCCTTCATCCCTCCATCCCCCATCCCCATCCAGAACCCTTGTCCCTCCATCCCCATCCACAGACCTTCATCCCCCATCCCCCCATCCCCATCCACAACCCTCCATCCCCATCCACAGCCCTTCATCCCTCCATCCCCCATCCCCATCCACAGCCCTTCATCCCCCCATCCCTCCATCCCCATCCACAGACCTTCATCCCCCATCCCCCCATTGCTCCAGCCCCATCCACAGCCATACAGCCCACTGCACATTAAAATTAATCTATTTCTTTGACCTATTTCAATCTTTAAATCTGGTAATTTCACAGTAACACAAACTCCTCAAATCTCTTTTTAATCTCATTGATTTTAAGTAACATAAATCAGGCTAAACTTGTTATCTCAGTCTGAACTAATTTAACTATTCCTTCTTCTTCATCCCTCCCTCCCCGGGCGATATCCATCCCTCCATCCCCCTCTCCCTCCTCATCATCCCTCCCTCCCCGTGCGATATCCATCCCTCCATCCGCCTCTCACTCCTCATCATCCCTCCCTCCCCGTGCGATATCCATCCATCCATCCCCCTCTCCCTCCTCATCATCCCTCCCTCCCCGTGCGATATCCATCCCTCCATCCCCCTCTCCCTCCACATCATCCCTCCCTTCCCGTGCGATATCCATCCCTCCATCCCCCTCTCCCTCCTCATCATCCCTCCCTCCCCGTGAGATATCCATCCCTCCATCCCCCTCTCCCTCCTCCTCATCCCTCCCTCCCCTTGCGATATCCATCCCTCCATCCCCCTCTCCCTCCTCATCCCTCCCTCCCCGTGCGATATCCATCCCTCCTTCACCCTCTCCCTCCTCATCATCCCTCCCTCCCCGTGCGATATCCATCCCTCCATCCCCCTCTCCCTCCTCATCATCCCTCCCTCCCCGTGCGATATCCATCCCTCCATCCCCCTCTCCCTCCACATCATCCCTCCCTCCCCGGGCGATATCCATCCCTCCATCCCCCTCTCCCTCCTCATCATCCCTCCCTCCCCGTGCGATATCCATCCCTCCATCCCCCTCTCCCTCCTCCTCATCCCTCCCTCCCCTTGCGATATCCATCCCTCCATCCCCCTCTCCCTCCTCATCCCTCCCTCCCCGTGCGATATCCATCCCTCCATCCGCCTCTCCCTCCTCATCATCCCTACCTCCCCGTGCGATATCCATCCCTCCATCCCCCTCTCCCTCCTCATCATCCCTCCCTCCCCGTGCGATATCCATCCCTCCATCCCCCTCTCCCTCCACATCATCCCTCCCTCCCCGTGCGATATCCATCCCTCCATCCCCCTCTCCCTCCTCATCATCCCTCCCTCCCCGTGCGATATCCATCCCTCCATCCCCCTCTCCCTCCTCAACATCCCTCCCTCCCCGTGCGATATCCATCCCTCCATCCCCCTCTCCCTCCTCATCATCCCTCCCTCCCCGTGCGATATCCATCCCTCCATCCCCCTCTCCCTCCACATCATCCCTCCCTCCCCGTGCGATATCCATCCCTCCATCCCCCTCTCCCTCCTCATCATCCCTCCCTCCCCGTGCGATATCCATCCCTCCATCCCCCTCTCCCTCCTCATCCCTCCCTCCCCTTGCGATATCCATCCCTCCATCCCCCTCTCCCTCCACATCATCCCTCCCTCCCCGTGCGATATCCATCCCTCCATCCCCCTCTCCCTCCACATCATCCCTCCCTCCCCGTGCGATATCCATCCCTCCATCCCCCTCTCCCTCCACATCATCCCTCCCTCCCCGTGCGATATCCATCCCTCCATTCCCCTCTCCCTCCTCATCATCCCTCCCTCCCCGTGCGATATCCATCCCTCCATCCCCCTCTCCCTCCTCATCATCCCTCCCTCCCCGTGCGATATCCATCCCTCCATCCCCCTCTCCCTCCTCATCATCCCTCCCTCCCCGTGCGATATCCATCCCTCCATCCCCCTCTCCCTCCTCATCATCCCTCCCTCCCCGTGCGATATCCATCCCTCCATCCCCCTCTCCCTCCTCATCATCCCTCCCTCCCCGTGCGATATCCATCCCTCCATCCCCCTCTCCCTCCTCATCATCCCTCCCTCCCCGTGCGATATCCATCCCTCCATCCCCCTCTCCCTCCTCATCATCCCTCCCTCCCCGGGCGATATCCATCCCTCCATCCCCCTCTCCCTCCTCATCATCCCTCCCTCCCCGGGCGATATCCATCCCTCCATCCCCCTCTCCCTCCACATCATCCCTCCCTCCCCGTGCGATATCCATCCCTCCATCCCCCTCTCCCTCCTCATCATCCCTCCCTCCCCGTGCGATATCCATCCCTCCATCCCCCTCTCCCTCCTCATCATCCCTCCCTCCCCGTGCGATATCCATCCCTCCATCCCCCTCTCCCTCCTCCTCATCCCTCCCTCCCCTTGCGATATCCATCCCTCCATCCCCCTCTCCCTCCACATCATCCCTCCCTTCCCGTGCGATATCCATCCCTCCATCCCCCTCTCCCTCCTCATCATCCCTCCCTCCCCGTGCGATATCCATCCCTCCATCCCCCTCTCCCTCCACATCATCCCTCCCTCCCCGTGCGATATCCATCCCTCCATCCCCCTCTCCCTCCTCATCATCCCTCCCTCCCCGTGCGATATCCATCCCTCCATCCCCTTCTCCCTCCACATCATTCCTCCCTCCCCTTGCGATATCCATCCCTCCATCCCCCTCTCCCTCCACATCATCCCTCCCTCCCCGTGCGATATCCATCCCTCCATCCCCCTCTCCCTCCTCATCATCCCTCCCTCCCCGTGCGATATCCATCCCTCCATCCCCCTCTCCCTCCTCATCATCCCTCCCTCCCCGTGCGATATCCATCCCTCCATCCCCCTCTCCCTCCTCATCATCCCTCCCTCCCCGTGCGATATCCATCCGTCCATCCCCCTCTCCCTCCTCATCATCCCTCCCTCCCCGTGCGATATCCATCCCTCCATCCCCCTCTCCCTCCTCATCATCCCTCCCTCCCCGTGCGATATCCATCCCTCCATCCCCCTCTCCCTCCTCATCATCCCTCCCTCCCCGTGCGATATCCATCCCTCCATCCCCCTCTCTCCCTCCTCATCATCCCTCCCTCCCCGTGCGATATCCATCCCTCCATCCCCCTCTCCCTCCACATCATCCCTCCCTCCCCGTGCGATATCCATCCCTCCATCCCCCTCTCCCTCCACATCATCCCTCCCTCCCCGTGCGATATCCATCCCTCCATCCCCCTCTCCCTCCACATCATCCCTCCCTCCCCGGGCGATATCCATCCCTCCATCCCCCTCTCCCTCCACATCATCCCTCCCTCCCCGTGCGATATCCATCCCTCCATCCCCCTCTCCCTCCTCATCATCCCTCCCTCCCCGTGCGATATCCATCCCTCCATCCCCCTCTCCCTCCTCATCATCCCTCCCTCCCCGGGCGATATCCATCCCTCCATCCCCCTCTCCCTCCTCATCATCCCTCCCTCCCCGTGCGATATCCATCCCTCCATCCCCCTCTCCCTCCACATCATCCCTCCCTCCCCGTGCGATATCCATCCCTCCATCCCCCCTCTCCCTCCACATCATCCCTCCCTCCCCGGGCGATATCCATCCCTCCATCCCACTCTCCCTCCTCATCATCCCTCCCTCCCCGTGCGATATCCATCCCTCCATCCCCCTCTCCCTCCACATCATCCCTCCCTCCCCGGGCGATATCCATCCCCCTCTCCCTCCTCATCATTCCTCCCTCCTCGTGCGATATCGATCCCTCCATCCCCCTCTCCCTCCTCATCATCCCTCCCTCCCCGTGCGATATCCATCCCTCCATCCCCCTCTCCCTCCACATCATCCCTCCCTCCCCGTGCGATATCCATCCCTCCATCCCCCTCTCCCTCCACATCATCCCTCCCTCCCCGTGCGATATCCATCCCTCCATCCCCCTCTCCCTCCTCATCATTCCTCCCTCCGCGGGCGATATCCATCCCTCCATCCCCCTCTCCCTCCTCATCATCCCTCCCTCCCCGTGCGATATCCATCCCTCCATCCCCCTCTCCCTCCTCATCATCCCTCCCTCCCCGTGCGATATCCATCCCTCCATCCCCCTCTCCCTCCTCATCATCCCTCCCTCCCCGTGCGATATCCATCCCTCCATCCCCCTCTCCTCCACATCATCCCTCCCTCCCCGTGCGATATCCATCCCTCCATCCCCCTCTCCCTCCACATCATCCCTCCCTCCCCGTGCGATATCCATCCCTCCATCCCCCTCTCCCTCCTCATCATCCCTCCCTCCCCGTGCGATATCCATCCCTCCATCCCCCTCTCCCTCCTCATCATCCCTCCCTCCCCGGGCGATATCCATCCCTCCATACCCCTCTCCCTCCACATCATCCCTCCCTCCCCGTGCGATATCCATCCCTCCATCCCCCTCTCCCTCCACATCATCCCTCCCTCCCCGTGCGATATCCATCCCTCCATACCCCTCTCTCTCCACATCATCCCTCCCTCCCCGTGCGATATCCATCCGTCCATCCCCCTCTCCCTCCACATCATCCCTCCCTCCCCGTGCGATATCCATCCCTCCATCCCCCTCTCCCTCCTCATCATCCTCCCTCCCCGTGTGATATCCATCCCTCCATCCCCCTCTCCCTCCTCATCATCCCTCCCTCCCCGGCCGATATCCATCCGTCCATCCCCCTCTCCCTCCACATCATCCCTCCCTCCCCGTGCGATATCCATCCCTCCAGCCCCCTCTCCCTCCTCATCATCCTCCCTCCCCGTGTGATATCCATCCCTCCATCCCCCTCTCCCTCCTCATCATCCCTCCCTCCCCGGGCGATATCCATCCCTCCATCCCCCTCTCCCTCCTCATCATCCCTCCCTCCCCGTGCGATATCCATCCCTCCATCCCCCTCTCCCTCCACATCATCCCTCCCTCCCCGTGCGATATCCATCCCTCCATCCCCCTCTCCCTCCTCATCATCCCTCCCTCCCCGTGCGATATCCATCCCTCCATCCCCCTCTCCCTCCTCATCATCCCTCCCTCCCCGTGCGATATCCATCCCTCCATCCCCCTCTCCCTCCTCATCATCCCTCCCTCCCCGTGCGATATCCATCCCTCCATCCGCCTCTCCCTCCTCATCATCCCTCCCTCCCCGTGCGATATCCATCCCTCCATCCCCCTCTCCCTCCACATCATCCCTCCCTCCCCGTGCGATATCCATCCCTCCATCCCCCTCTCCCTCCACATCATCCCTCCCTCCCCGTGCGATATCCATCCCCCCTCTCCCTCCTCATCATCCCTCCCTCCCCGTGCGATATCCATCCCTCCATCCCCCTCTCCCTCCTCATCATCCCTCCCTCCCCGTGCGATATCCATCCCTCCATCCCCCTCTCCCTCCTCATCATCCCTCCCTCCCCGTGGGATATCCATCCCTCCATCCCCCCTCTCCCTCCACATCATCCCTCCCTCCCCGGGCGATATCCATCCCTCCATCCCCCTTTCCCTCCTCCTCATCCCTCCCTCCCCGTGCGATATCCATCCCTCCATCCCCCTCTCCCTCCACATCATCCCTCCCTCCCCGTGCGATATCCATCCCTCCATCCCCTTCTCCCTCCTCATCATCCCTCCCTCCCCGTGCGATATCCATCCCTCCATCCCCCTCTCCCTCCACAACGCCCCTTTCCATTCGCAGGGCTCGCATCTCAACTGGCAGCTGCTGAGCTCCGTCCTGGATGCCTGGGTCCCAGGCCCCATCCCGGGTTGTAACCCTGTGCTCTCCGGTTCACTGTGTAATACCGAAACTGGGCACTAGTGGGCAGGTTATGCCCACCATAGAAGATCAGGGTTGGGAGGGACCTCAGGAGGTCTCTAGTCCAACCCCCTGCCCAAAGCAGGACAATCCCCAGACAGATTTTTTGCCCCAGATCTGTAAATGGCCCCCTCAAGGATTGAACTCACAGCCCTGGGTTTAGCAGGCCACTGCTCGAACCACTGAGCTATCCCTCCCCCCATGGTCTCCACGCACATGATCTATGGGTAGAGAGGACACTGGTGTGTAGCCCTGGGGGCACCATGCCATGGGGAGCAGGGGCAGGGCTCGATGGGGGGCCCTGTGCTGTGGGCGGGGCTCGGCGGGGGGCGCTGTGCTGTGGGGAGCCGGGGGCGGGGCTCAGCGGAGGGCCCCGTGCTGTGGGGAGCCGGGGGCGGGGCTCGGCGGGGGGCCCAGTGCTGTGGGGAGCCGGGGGCGGGGCTCGGCGGGGGGCGCTGTGCCATGGGGCGTGTTTGTTTAACGTCACACGGAGAGTGCACGGTGCTGTACAATGCATTTTATTCTACAGTCTGGGAAGGGGCCTGGGGGCCGACGCTGCTATACAGAGAGCAGGGGTGGGTCGGGGTGGCGGGGTCTGTCAGTCGCAACCGGGGGGCTGCCGGGGGGTTCACGGGAGTTACTCCTCGTTCAGCCCCTTCTGCAAAAGAACAGAGAGAGAAAGCGAGTGTCAATACGAGGGCAAAGACGTGGGAGGGGAGACGAGGTGATGGGCGAAATGGGGATGGAGAGGAGAAGAGGGGTGGGGAGGGGTCAGAGGAGGGGGTGGGGCAGCCCCTCCGTGGCTCACCTTGGCTCCGATGTCCCGGCTCTTCGCCCGCAGCTTGTTGACCTGCGACTCGGCGATGTCGGCCCGCTCCTCCGCCTCGTCCAGCTCGTGCTGCACCTTCCGGAACTTGGCCAGGTTGGTGTTGGCTTGTTCCTCCTGCCGGGGGAGAGGAACCGGGGCGTTACCCTGTGGAACTGCCCTCCACTGGATGTGCAGCGCAGCCCAGAGTTCAGCATGGCCAGGGCCCTGCACCTACCTGGCTACTGCCCCAAGGCAGGAGGTGCCTGTCCCACTGGGGACACAGAGACGAAAATGGGATGTGTTAACCTGTGGAACTACCCACCACTGGATTTCCAACAGATAAGGGCTCAGGGAAGACTAGGAGGGGGCCAGCCCCCCTGTATTGATGGGCTACAATCCACCCACTCTTCCATTTTCTCATCCAACCTTTCTATCAACTCTCCATCTATCCACCCACTCAACAGTCCACCTGCCCGTCCATCTGGGCTCTGGGGCCCGGGGGAGGAGGAGGAGGAGGAGCTCTGGATTCCAGAATGCATCATGGAAGTTCTGGACACTCACCGCCTCCTCGGCCTGCCGCTTGTAGGCTTTGACCTTCAGCTGGAGTTTGTCCACCAGGTCCTGGAGACGGATCAGATTCTTCCTGTCCTCCTCAGTCTGGAGAGATGAGAGGGGGAGGGGGGGAGAAATTCTGGATTCAGCCAGTGGCTCTGGAACCCAGCTGCTCGAGAACCATGGGGGTCTGGATTAACCCCAACCTCCGTTTGTGACCATAAGTCTATTTGTGCTTCCTCAAGTGCGGGGGGGGGGGGTAAGAAAAGAGCCTCCAAATTACTCTAGACCCGTCTAAAACCCCAGGGCTGCTGGGGTCCCCGTGATCTAGAACAGGGGTCGGCACCTTTCAGCAGTGCCGTGCCGAGGCTTCGTTGATTCACTCTCATTCACGGATTCGTGTGCCGGTCGTACATTGTCACGGTTTGCAGAAGGTCTCTCTCTGTCTATGTTATAGACCAGCCGGGACCCCAGGGCGGCAGGGGGCCGGGCGGGGCCGGCGGGCGGGACCCCAGGGCGGCAGGGGGCTGAGCGGGGCCAGGGAGCGGGACCCCAGGGCGGCAGGGGGCGGGGGGGGGTCGGCGGGCGGGACCCCAGGCTGGCGACGGGATGAGTGGGGCCAGCGGGCGGGACCCCAGGGCGGCAGGGGGCTGGGCGGGACCCCAGGGCGGCAGGGGGCCGGGCGGGGCCGGCGGGCGGGACCACAGGCTGGCGACGGGATGAGCGGGGCCGGCGGGGCGGGACCCCAGGGTGGCAGGGGGCCGGGCGGGGCCGGCGGGCGGGACCCCAGGGCGGCAGGGGGCCGGGCGGGGCCGGCGGGCGAGACCCCAGGGCGGCAGGGGGCCGGGCGGGGCCGGCGGGCGGGACCCCAGGCTGGCGACGGGATGAGCGGGGCCGGCGGGCGGGACCCCAGGGTGGCAGGGGGCCGGGCGGGGCCGGAGGGCGGGACCCCAGGCTGGCGACGGGATGAGCGGGGCCCGCGGGCGGGACCCCAGGCCGGCGGCGGGATGAGCGGGGCCGGCGGGCGGGACCCCAGGGCGGCAGGGGGCCGGGCGGGGGCGGGGGGGCGGGACCCCAGGGTGGCTCCGGGAGGTGCGGGGCCGGCGGGCGGGACCCCAGGGCGGCAGGGGGCCGGGCGGGGCCGGCGGGCGGGACCCCAGGCTGGCGACGGGATGAGCGGGGCCGGCGGGCGGGACCCCAGGGCGGCTGGGGGCCGGGCGGGGCCAGCGGGCGGGACCCCAGGCTGGCGACGGGATGAGCGGGGCCGGCGGGCGGGACCCCAGGGCGGCAGGGGGCCGGGCGGAGCTGGCGGGTGGGACCCTGGACTGGCAGTGGACTGAACGGCTCAGGGGTTCCATCCGCCAGCTCCTGCCAGCCGGGGTCCCAGCTGCCGGCCCCGCTCAGCCCACTGCCGGTCTGGGGTCCCAGCCCTGCCCACACGGAGCAGGGACCCACCTTCTCCCTGGTTCTGGCCCGTTCCCTTCCTCTCTCTGCACCGAGCACAGGGCTGGGGGTTGGGGTGCAGGGTCTGGCCAGGAGCTAGGGTGAGGGACGGAGGGCGGGAACGTGCGTGATGCCGGCAGGAGGGGCGGAGGGCGGGAACGCGTGTGCGACGCCGGCAGGAGGGGCGGAGGGCGGGAACGCGTGTGCGACGCCGGCGGGAGGGGCGGAGGGCGGGAACGCGCGTGCGACGCCGGCGGGAGGGGGAGAAGAGCGGGCCGGGCCGGGCCGGGACGGGCAGGATTTTTAATGGCCCGGTGCTGCCTGCCGGGGTCCTGGCCCCGCTCAGCCCACTGCCGGCCTGGGCTCGGCTCGCGTGGTGCCTTTGGCACCCGTCCCAGCGGTGGCCGACCCCTGCTCTGGGCTTGAGAAAGGCCAGTGTGAGGGGTGATGGTTTCTAGATCCACCATGTTCTAGCCCAAAAGCCAAGCCAGTGAGGAGCTGGGTGTGGAGCGGGCCGGGTAGGAGCCCGGCTCTAGGACGGCAGGATGGCCGGGGAGGCTGAGACACTCCCGGGTGTTGTTGTGGAATATGGGGCTGACCCGTGGGGATTTCACGCCGGGTTTGAGACGAGGCAGTGGATGGTGCTCCTGAGGGCTGGTGGGTGTGCTGGGCTCTAGGACAGGGGCAGGCACACTTTTTGGCCTGAGGGTTTTGGAAAATTGTATGGAGGGCCGGTCAGGGGAGGGGTCGTGGCCCGGCCCCCACCTCCTATCTGCCCCCCCAGGACTCCTGCCCCATCCAAACCCCCCGTTCCCTGACAGCCCCTCTGGGACCCCTGCCCCATCCACACACTCCTGCTCCCTGTCCCCTGACTGCCCCCCCAAGACCCCTGCCCCATCCAAACACCCCTTCTCCCTGTCCCCTGACTGCCCCCTGCCGCCCCATCCAACCCCCCTCTCCTTCCTGACTGCCCCCCGGGACCCCTGCCCCCATCCAACCCCCTGTTTCCCCCCGACCACCATCCACGTCCCCGCCCCCTGACCACCACCCCAAACTCCCCTGGCCTCTATCCAACGCCCCCTGCTCGCTGCCCCCTTACCGCGCTGCCTGGAGCACCGGTGGCTGGAGCCGGGCCACGCCGCCGTCACCGCGCAGCACAGAGACCAGGTCAGGCCGGCTCTGCAGCTGCGCTGCCCCAGGAGCTCACAGCCCCACCACCCAGAGCCTTGCGCCCAGCAGCGGGGCGGGCTGAGGCTGCGGGGGAGGGGGAGACAGCAAGGGAGGGGCCGGGGACCAGCCTCCCGGGCCAGGAGCTTGGGGGCCGGGCCCGCAGGCTGTAGTTTGCCCACCCCTGCTCTAGAACATGTGAGAACTATTCTAGAACAAATCAGGGAAGTCTATGACCTGTAATATACAGGAGATCTGGCTAGATGACCACAATGGTCCTTTCTGACCTTGGATCTATGACTCTAGGCCATCTATAGTCTAGCATAGATCAGGTTATGTTCTGCGCCACATGTCCCACGTTCTCGAGTGGATAGCGTGTGTTCTGGTGCAGAGGTTTCTGGAACAGGACATGCTCACCGAGGTCTACAATGATCAGTAAGATGTTCTAGACCAGCAAACAATTCTGTAGCATGTGTCTTGAGTGCAATGCTCAAGTCCTAGTGTGGGGTGGCCAGAAGCCAGGTATTTGCGATTCAGAACATCTAGGATGATGTTCTGGATAGAACCGTACATGACCTGGGGCATGTCTCGTATGTTCTAGAGAACAGATAGCATGTTTGGGGGCAGGCTACTTGTGTTCCATGTCAGACAACTCACGTTCTAGACTGCAAGTTCTGGGGCACGCACCTCAGGTTCTAGAGCACACGATGTGCTCTAAAGCATGTGACTCTCATTCTGGAGCACATCATTTGTGTTCTGGATTGCAAGATTTGCAGCTCCTCTTGTTTCCCCTCCCAGCAGTACCTGGTAGGTGAGCTCCTTGATGCGCCGCTCCGACTTGCGCAGGCCCTTGATGCTCTCCGCGTTGCGCTTCTGCTCCGACTCCAGCTCATTCTCGAGCTCCCGGACTCGCGCCTCCAGCTTCTGCAGCTGCTTCTTGCCGCCCTTGAGGGCCAGCTGCTCGGCCTCATCCAGCCGCAGCTGCAGGTCCTTGATGGTCTGCTCCATGTTCTTCTTCATCCGCTCCAGGTGGGCGCTGGTGTCCTGCTCCTTCTTCAGCTCCTCCGCCATCATCGCCGCCTGCCGGCCAGAAAGAAGAATCATTCCCTGCCCCCCTGAGCCAGCCAGTACCCCCACCCTGGTGGGACAGGGCACAGGCCCCATGTCCCATTCCCTCGCACTCACGTCGGTGATGGCTTTCTTGGCCTTCTCCTCGGCATTCCTGCATTCCTGCACAGCCTCCTCCACCTCTGTCTGCAGCTGGGACAGATCCGCCTCCATCTTCTTCTTCTGGTTGATCAGGCTGGTGTTCTAGATCAGTGGGTGAGGGGAGATAAGCTCAGAGGTGGCATCGTTCCATCAGATCTAGACAGGGTTCCCTGACAGCTCAGGATCAGAGCCATCTGAGCTCCTTTCCTGGTGGGCTAGAACCCCAAGCTGGCAGGTCTGTTCTAGATTTGCCTCTCTGGGAGAAATGCCACCCCCTAAATGTTCTAGCCCCTTGATCTTGAATTAAATGGAATCAGGGGGTGGTTGTTGAGACCCAAGTTCTAGATTGGCCTAAAATCAGCTGGTGGCACCAGACAAATAAGAAACTCTTGTCTCTCACACACAGGACAGTGACTATTTTCTAGACATATCTCACTCAAAATGGGCATATTCTAGACTACTATCTGCACAAAAGGAGTAATTATCATATTCTAGACTGTCACCCCACCCAAACGTTCTACATTATTGCCCCAGCCAAATGGTGCAGTGATCCCATTCCAGAATGTTATTTTACCTGACCAAGACAAGTTCTAGACAATTTCCCCCAAGCAATCAGGACATTGGCCCTATTATACGTGTATTCTAGACTATCGCCTCACTCAAAACATGTTTGTCATGTTCTAGACTCTTAGTCAGACTAAACTGGGTGATAACCATCTTCTAGATGATTATGCAGAACAAATAAAATGATGTTTATATTTCAGAGTATTATCCAGAACAAATAAAATGGCCACTATGTTCTAGGTGACTATTCTGAATGAACTTGGCAATGGCCACCTTCTAGACTACTATCCAGAAAGTGCTGAGATCTAGCCATGTTCCAGAGCATCACCCAAAACCATTCCTGTCATGAATGAACAGGGACGCCCATATGGTTGTGACCTAGTGCTAGGTTGTTTTCCAGACAGAGTGGATATTCTAGACTATTATCTAGAACAAATCAAGTGGCAATCACATTCTAAATGGTTATCCAGATACAAAAATGGCAGTATCGATATTCTAGACCACTTCCTAGAGCAAAGTGCTGCTCAGGTTCTGGTTTACAATCCAACCGCAACACAGCAGCACCCACACCCTAGATTATGGCTGTCATGTTCTAGATCACTCTCCAGACCCAACAGGGCAGCGTCAATGTTCTAGGCTCCTGTTGCGAATGAACAGGGAAGCTCACATGGGTCAGTGATGGGAATCGCTGCTGGGGCCAGGTTTTCTGTCGTGGCCCGAAGGGGGTTCCGCTCTAGGGGTCAGATGTCGGGGGTTCCCGTCTCTCTCACCTGGGTGTGGAGCAGCTGGACTCTCTCACTGGCTTCTATCAGCTCCTGCTCAGCCAGTTTCCGGGCGCGCTCCGTCTGCTCCACCACGGCCCGCAGCTCCTCCAGCTCGGCCGTCAGCAGGTTGTTCCGCCGCTCCACGATGGCGATGTTCTCCTTCAGGTCTTCGTTGGTCCGGACAACGTCGTCCAGCTGGATCTGGGTGTCCTGGGGTGGGGGGAGAATAGGCCATGAGTGGGGAGACGGGTCATGGCCAGGACCCTCCCCTCCACAGCACAGTGCCCCATGGCCAGGCTGGGAGACCGGGAACCACTGGGACCCCCCCATAGCACAGCGCCCCCTGGAGGTACCTTGAGCAATCCCTGCAGCAGCTTGACTTGCTTCTGGGCCTCGGCCGCCATGCGGTTGGCGTGGCTCAGCTGGATCTCCATCTCGTTGAGGTCGCCCTCCATCTTCTTCTTGACTCTCAGCGCCTCGTTGCGGCTGCGGGTCTCAGCGTCCAGCGAGGTCTGCAGCGAATCCACCACCCGCAGGTGGTTGCGCTTGGCCTGCTCCATCTCCTCGTCCTTCTCCGCCAGCTTCCGCTCGAAATCCGCCTTGAACTGGTTAAACTCCAGCTGGGCCCGCAGGATCTTCCCCTCCTCGTGCTCCAGAGAGGCCTGGGGGGTGCGGGGGAGGATGAATAAGTGAGAGAGAAGAGAGAGAGAGAGAGAGGTTAATAGAAAGAAAGAAAGAAAGAAAGAAAGAAAGAAAGAAAGAAAAGGAGAGGGGAGGCAGAGAGAGAAGGAAAGAGTAAATATATCAGAGGAAGAATGAAAAATGCGGCAGAAAGAATTAAAGAATGAATGAAAAAGGGAAGAGTGAATGAAATAGAAGGAATGGAGAAAGGATTGGAAAGAGAGAGAGAGGAAAATGAAATCCCAAATGAAAAAGAAAGAAAGAAGAAATATGTTAAAGGAAGGATGAAAAAAGACAGAGAGAAGGAAGGAGTGAGTGGAAGATGAAAAGTGGATGAAGAGGAAAGAATGGGGAAGGGATTGGAAAGACAGAGATGGAAAGAAAGAAGAAATGAATGAAGGAGGAGAGGAATGGAGACCAAAAGAGAGAGAAGAAACGAATGAGGGGAAAGATAGAAAGAAGGAATAAAGAAAAGCAAAGAGAGAGAGGAAGGAGAAATCAAAGGAAAGAAAGAAAGAAAGAATTGAAAAAGTGGCAGTCAGAAGAAAAGAATGAGTGAAAAAGGCAAGGGTGAATGAGAGGGGAGACCGGGAAAGGGTTGGAAAGAGAGAAAGGGAAAATCAAATCAGAAGAGGCAGAGCTGGTGCCAGGTGGTTCCCGGCTGACCCCCACGCGGCTCTGGAAGGGGTGCTCGGCCGTGCCCCTCACCTCCGCCTCCTCCAGCGCCGCCTGCAGCTCCATCTTCTCGGCCTCCAGCTGCTTCCGCACCTTCTCCAGCTCATGGATGGTTTTCCCACTGGTTCCCAGCTGCTCCGTCAGGTCCGAGATCTCCTCTGCGGGGGGAGAGAGACCGCGCTAAGCGGGAGGCAGGTCATGGCTAGGACGGGAGATCGTCCTTCCCCAGCATGGGGCCAGGAGGTGCTGTGCTGCTGGGAGCGGGGGCAGGGGGTGCTGGGGAGATTCTCACCCTGTAGGTTCTTGTTCTCCCTCTTGAAGGTCTCCAGATGCTCCAGCGACTCCTCGTAGGCGTTCTTCAGCTTGAAGAGCTCGGTGCTGAGCGACCGCGCCTCCTTCTGCGACGACTCCAGCTCCGTCTGCGACTCCTCGAACTTCTGCTTCCACTCAGACAGGATCTGGGGGGTGGCGGGTGGGGGTGAGAGAGTCACGCCAATGGAGGAGCCCTCTGCTCAGCAGAGACAACTCCCTGCTCTGGGCCCCTCTCCCTTCTCTCCCCTTTCCTCTAGCTTTTCATTCCTTCCTGCGTTCCCTTTCCTCGGTCTCTCCCCGTTTCCGTAGATTCTAAGCCCAGTCACCCATGTCTCCAGCCCATACCTGACAGGTGAGCTAGGACATGTCTTAAGAGACGCCAGTTCTTGATTTAAAGATGCCAAGTGACGGAGAAGCCACCGTCGGCCTAGGCTGGTGTGATGCAGTAGGGACTGTCCGCACAGTGAATGGGAGAGCAGGGGATGACTTTAGGGATGGACAGAACCTGAGCCAGGCAGGGGGGGTGGGGGAGTCAACACCTTTGCCTGGGAAGCTGGACAAAGGCAGAGAGCCTGCGGGGGAGGGTGGGGTCAGTGTCGGTTTGGGGCTGGGGGGTGCAGCGCAGGGAATCCCAAGCTGGAATCTAAGCTCCCTGAACCCCCAGAGGGACTCGATTGAGGGGTCCTGGTTGTGCCCACAAGGTCTGCTGTATCCTGTGTTCCTGTGGTCCAATAAACCTTCTGTGTTACTGGCTGGCTGAGAGTCACTGGGAGTCCCAGGAAGAGGGGTGCAGGGCCGGACTCCCCCACACTCCGTGACGGCTGGCTGTTCTAAGGGTTAATTTCTGTGCCCGTGAAAAATTTCCACCTTATTGCTAGTCTGAACATGTTGTGCTTCAGAGTCCAGCCACTGGGTCTCGCTCTCCTTTGGGCGTTGAGATTCAAGAGCGCCCTGCCAGGAAACCTCTTGCCTAGGTCGATCCTTGTAGACCATAATCAAGTCACCTCGTAAGCTCTGAGATATTATGGTCCCCCCATCTTTGAAAGGAGAACAAGCTGGGAGAGGGGTGGAAATGGTGACTTTTGGGGGAAACAAATATTTTTCACCCTTCAGCAACCCAAATCAGAATGTTTTCTGCCCCCAAATACCCAAGTGTTGGTTGCCGAAAACTACTTTTTGCCTTCCTTGGCTCTGTTTCATTCACTCCTTGGCTGTTTCATTCATTCCTTGGCTCTGTTTCATTTACTCCTTGGCTGTTTCATTCATTCCTTGGCTCTGTTTCATTCACTCCTTGGCTGTTTCATTCACTCCTTGGCTCTGTTTCAGTCACTCCTTGGCTCTGTTTCATTCACTCCTTGGCTCTGTTTCAGTCACTCGTTCTTTATTTGGCTCTAGTTCGTTTTCTTTCCCTTTTTCACCCTATCTACCTTTTGCCTCCATTTAAGTCCCTCTTTGCTCTGTTTCATTCATTTGTTCATTGGCCTTTTATTCAATTTTTCTTTGGCTCTTTCTCGTTCTCTCTTTTATTCTTTGGCTCCTGCCCTCTCGTTCATTTTTACTTTTCTTCCATTTTTTTGCTCTATTTTATTTATATTTGGTTTTGCTTCTTTCTTTCCTAGGCTCGATTTCATTCCTTCTGTGCTCTGTGTCCTTTGTTTCCTTCTAGTCTTTGATCTATTTCATTCATTCTGTTTTATCCCTCTCTTCCTTCCTTCCTTCCTCCCTTCCTCCCTTGGTTTTATTTAATTTATTATTTTTTGGCTTTGTATTCAATTCTCTCTCTCTCTCTCCCCTCCTCCCCCAGTCCCACCTTGTCAAAGTTTCTCTGCTTCTTGTCCAGAGCGGCTGCGGCGGCGTTCGACCGCTCCACGTCCACCATCAGGTCCTCGATCTCATTCTGCAGCCGGTGCTTGGTCTTCTCCAGTGACGAGCACTTGGCGTTCACGGCCTCCACTGCCTCCTCCGCCTCCTGCAGCCGCTGCGCCAGCTTCTTCCTGCCACCGGGGGGCGACAGACACCATTAGTCACCGAAGAGTGACCTCGGCTTTTCCCCACATCCCTGGGCCTTGGAGTTACGGGGGGGGGGGGATTCATAGCAGAAAAATGCCAGTGACACTGGCCTGATGGTCTAGACCATTCTAGACAAGTTCCCTATAGAAAAGTACCAAGACACTGGCTTGACACGTGGGATTATGATGTTCTAGACTGCTCTAGACCATTGTAGAAAATCTTTCAGCTGTACATGACCAAGACACTGGCCGGATGCATGGGAACCTTCTGTTCTAGACCATTCAAGACAAAAGGAGTTTCTGGTTCATGGTGTGGAATAGAGAGAGAGAGACACACCTCCACTTCAGGGCAACATGGAAGGAAATAGGAGAGATGGCGGGAATGTGGAACCAAGCATAAGAGAAGATGGAAGGGAAGGGAAGGATAAACAAGAATGAACAGTATCAGAGGGGTAGCCATGTTAGTCTAGATCTGAATGAACAGGAAGAACAAACAATCAGGAAGAAAGAATGAACAGAAAGAAAGGACAAGAAGAAAGAAAGAACAGGAAGATGAAAGGAAAAAAGAAAAAGAACGAGTCAAACAATAAAAAAGGAAAAACAGAAGGAATGAAAGAAGGAAGAAAAGAATGAAAAAGGATGAAAGGAAAAAAGAACAGGCAGACGAAAGAACAAAGAAATGAAAAGCCAAGAGAAAGAAAGGAAGCAAGAGAGATGGGAAGACAGAACAAACAAAGCAAGGAATGAAAGAACAACAGAAAGAAAGAAAAAATGACAGAACAAACGAGAATGAAGGGGGGGAAGAATGAATGAGAGAAACAAGAGGAGCGGATGAAAGAAAAAAGAACAAACGAATAAGAGAATGCACGGAAAGATAAAAGAACAAGGGAACAAAAAGAAAAAAGGAGGGATTGAATGAGAGGGTGAAAGAACCAGGACTGGAAGCATGGGGCAATGGAAGGGTTCTAGACCGCTCTAGACAAAACATCCAAAACACTGGCCTGCCACATGGGATCCTCATGTTCCCGAAGGCTCTAGAGCATTCTACACACGTTGCCAGGACGGGGGGAAGGCAGGGAGGGGATGGGGAGAGGCAAAGCCGCCAGCCACTCACTTGGCCTCCTCCAGCTCCTCCGTCCGCTGGATGGCGTCCGTCTCGTACTTGGTTCTCCACTGCGCCACCTCGGAGTTGGCCTTGGAGAGCGAGCGCTGCAGCTCGGCCTTCGCCTCCGTCTCCTCCTCGTACTGCTCCCGCAGCAGGTCGCAGTCGTGCCGGGCCGACTGCAGCGCGTGGGCCAGGGCGTTCTTCGCCTGGGGTGGGGGACGAAGAGCTCTGCCGGTGCCCCTCACTCCCGACCCGCAGCCCCTGCCAGCCCAGCCCTGGGCTCCCTCCAGCCCTGCCGGTGCCCCTCACTCCCGACCCGCAGCCCCCTGCTAGCCCAGCCCTGCCCCCCCGAGCTCTGCCGGTGCCCCTCACTCCCGACCCGCAGCTCCTGCCAGCCCGGCCCTGCCCCCCCCAGCCCTGCCGGTGCCCCTCACTCCCGACCCGCAGCCCCCTGCTAGCCCAGCCCTGCCCCCCCGAGCTCTGCCGGTGCCCCTCACTCCCGACCCGCAGCTCCTGCCAGCCCAGCCCTGCCCCCACAGCACTGCCGGTGCCCCTCACTCCCGACCCGCAGCTCCTGCCAGCCCAGCTCTGCCCCCCCAGCCCTGCCAGTGCCCCTCACTCCCGACCTGCAGCCCCCTGCTAGCCCAGCCCTGCCCCCCCGAGCCCTGCCGGTGCCCCTCACTCCCGACCCGCAGCCCCTGCCAGCCCAGCCCTGGGCCCCCAAGCTCTGCCGGTGCCCCTCACTCCCGACCCGCAACCCCCTGATAGCCCAGCCCTGGCCCCCTGAGCTCTGCTGGTGCCCCTCACTCCCGACCCGCAGCCCCTGCCAGCCTGGCCTTGCCTTGGCCTCTTCCTCCAGTTGTCTCTTGAGATCCTCCAGCTGCTGGGTGTACGTCAGCTTCCCCCGCGTCAGCTGGTTGACCAGCGCGTCCTTCTCGTCCAGCTGCCTGGCCAGCTCGCCTGGGCGCGGCAGGAGGAAAACAGGGACCATCCTTCGTGGGGACCCCACACCCCAGTGCATGGGGGCCATGAGGGGGGCTCCCAGGGGCGTGGGGGGAGGATCCCTCACACGGAGCTCTTGGGGGGTCCCCCAGGGAGGGGCAGAGGATGGGGAGGAGGGTTCGAGGGCTCAGGGGCTCGTGCATGGTGTGTGGGGTGCAGGGGGGAGGCAGGGGACGTGGGGGGCCAGGAGGGGGCTCCCAGAGGGCACATCCCTTATGGGGTGCTCAGGAGGATGCAGCAAGACTCAAGGGCAGGTGAGGGAGTCCCAGGGGCACAGGCAGGGGGGTCCCAAGTTTGCAGGGGATACCAGTGGTGCAGGGTCCCAGGGGTGTAGGGGGATGGAGGGCTCCCGGGGGGCAGGGCAGGGGTTCCCCACTCACCATTCTCAGCCTGGAGCTTGGCACGCTGGGTGGTGAGGTCGTTCACCATGCGCTGCGCCTCCTCGGACTTGGTCCTGTGTTCGTTCAGCTGGTCCTCCACCGTCCGGCACAGCTTCTCCAGGTTGGCCTGGGGAAGGGGAGACGTCGGGGCGGCAGCGGGAAGGAAGAGGGGAAGAAACCAACGGGAGAATGAAGGCGCGACAGGAAAAGGAGACCCTGAAAAACTGGGAGGGCGGCAGAAAGAGAGGCACCTCCCCCGTCACGCTAGCGCTGCCCACTGGCTTTGGCCGCGCCTCCCTCCTGCCTTTGCCGGGCCCTCGTGAGCACCGGTTCTAAGTAGGGGGAAGTGGCTCCTCCCCCACTGATGCTGCCCTCACAGCTAGGATCGGCGCCTCCATCCTTAGCCCCTCCCATTACCCGTGGCCCCTCTCCCTCCGTGGGCCTGCCCCCGGGGCACCTTGGCTTTGAGCAGCTGCTCCACGTTGGAGCTGACGTCATCCAGCTCCAGCTTGAGCTCGCTCTTCTCCTTCTCCAGCTTCTGCTTGACGCGCTGCAGGTTGTCGATCTGCTCGCCCAGCTCGGCCACCGAGTCGGCGTGTTTCTTGCGCAGGGTGGCGGCCGTGGCCTCGTGCTGCAGCGTGGCCTCCTCCAGGTCCCGCCGCATCTTCTGGAACTCCGCCTCCCGCTTCTTGTTCAGCTCGATCTGCACCGAGGTGGCGCCGCCCGCCTCCTCCAGCCGCTCGCTGATCTCCTCCAGCTCCCGCGACAAGTCCGAGCGCAGCTTCTCCACCTTGGCCCGGGCCGTGCGCTCTGCCTCCAGCTCCTCCTCCAGCTCCTCGATGCGCGCCTGCAGCCGGAGAGAGACCCACGGGCTTAGACAGGCCTAGAACATCACACACTCTAGAGCAGGCAGGAACACGTGGGGAAGAGGAACAAAGGTCCTCAGCCAAATCTAGAACATGACGTATGGTAGATACGATAGAAAAGTCCTAGGAACAAATGTCATTAGCCAGATCTCACACACCCATTTTCACATACGGCATGTAGATGTCCTAGGTCATGGGAAAGAATGAACTGGGTCTACAACACACAGATGTTCTAGATCCGAGAACGCACGTATTGGCGGGGGGTCTAGAAGGAAGTGGCCTGAGCAGCCTCTACAGCGCCCAGTGTGGAAAACGGCTGGTGGACATTCTAGCGCAGGGAAGGAATCATACGGATTCTGGAGATTCGCTGTTCAATCAGGAGAGAGCTCAGATAACCGATTTCTTTAAACAGATCTAGACCCCACCGTGCCAAATGAAGCAGGCAGATGTTCTAGATCTTTATAAAAGGAGTCTAAGTTCTAGAGGCAAAGGACCATAGGCTCAGACCAATATGAGATCTTCTCCCTTTTGGGACCTGCTTTTCTACAGCAGAGAGGAAAAGAATTTTCCTGAGAGACAAAAGAGGGTCTAGACTTTCAATGGAGGAGAGCTCCTCCCTCCTAATTCTAGACCGGAGAGGAAGGAGAGGAGGGATTGTGGAGACACCCCCAAGCAACACAGAGTAAATCTGGAGAGGAGACGAGCACCGAGATCGTCCTCTTACCAGCCCAGCTAGGTGGGGAGCGTTTCTGTACCCCAGCTCTGGGGATGTACAAGCCAGCCTGCCTCACCTGAAGCTCTTTGAGCTTTTTCTGGAGCTGGGCAACTACCAGTTGTTCATCCTCAATCCGGGCGTTCAGCGCGCTGAGCTCAAAGTCTTTCCTGAAGGAGACAGAAAACAAGTTCTCTCTCTGGCTCTGGGAAGGGAGTGGGGTCTAGTGGCTACAGCAAGAGGCCTTGGAGCCAGGACTCCTGGGTTCTAACCCCGACTCTGGGAGGAAGTGAGGTCTAGGGGTTAGAGTGGGAGGTTGGGTTCTACCCCTGGCTCTGGGAGGGGAGTGGGGTCTAGTGGCTACAGCAAGAGGCCTTGGAGCCAGGACTCCTGGGTTCTACCCCTGGCTCCGGGAGGGGAGTGGGGTCGAGTGGGAGGTTGGGAGCCAGGACTCCTGGGTTCTACCCCTGGCTCTGGGAGGGGAGTGGGGTCTAGGGGTTAGAGCAAAGAGGGGCTGGGCATCAAGACTCCTGGCTGGTGACACAAGGAGGCTCCTACTTTTTCAGTTTCTCGTCCAGCTGCTGCTTGTCATTTTCCAGGTCCATGATGCTCTCCTGGGCCAGTTTCAAGTCTCCTTCCAGCTTCCTCTTGGCCCGTTCCAGGTCCATGCGGATCTTCTTCTCCTGCTCCAGGGAGCCCTCCAACTGAGAGAGAGAAAGACAATGAATCCAGGAAGCCGGGATCCACTCAGCAGGACGTTTTTAGTGGGAAACCCCCAGTGATGGATCATCCTCCATCGGAGACACTCTGCTCTGATCCCCCTGGTCCCTCCCTGGACCCCCCCTTGGACCCCTCAGAGATAACCACTCCAGACACAACATCCCCCAGAGTCTAAGGAGGCACCAAACGGTGAGGAAGTAATAACCTATCAGTAATGCCATCGAGCTCCTTAGCCCCATCCCCAGGCCGCTGGTGCTTACGTCGTCCACCTGCTGCTCCAGCTTGACCTTGGCTTTGGTCAAGGTGTTGACCTTGTCCTCCTCGGCCTGTAGGTCGTCCAGCGCTTGCTGATGGGCCTCCTGCAGGGCCTTCTTCTCCTTGGTCAGCTTGGCTATTATCTCATCCAGCCCGGCCATCTCCTCTGTCAGGTTCTTCACCTGCAAGCAGATAAATCAGGTGGGTTTAGATATCGGGTGGCCCAATGGCGAAGCTCAGTGTTGGAGATTAGTGGTTCCATGGGAGGGCAGAGGATTGAGGCCACTAACTCAAAACAGCAATCCTTGAATACACTTGACCAACCCAACGCAATCATCCCTCAGGCCACTGAACCAACCCAACCATCCTTGCTGACACTCAACCCAACCCAAACATCCCACAGGCCACTCAATCCAACCCAGCCAGTCTTGACAACACTCAGTCTAACCAGGTCTCAGGCCAAGAAATCCAACCCAACCAACCATGTGGCCACTGGCCTCAGTCCAACTAGCCTTGATACCACTCAACTGCAGTAGTCTTGAAGCCACTTATCACAGTCAAACTCCCGTCTCTGCCCTCACCTTGTTCTCCGTCGCGTGTTTCTCCTTCTCCACCTTGGCCAAGGTCAGCTCCAGGTCGTCAATGTCCTTCTTGAGCTCCGAGCACTCGTCCTCCAGCTTCCTCTTCTTGGCCGTCAGCTCAGCATTCATCTCCTCCTCGTCCTCCAGCCGCTCCGTCTGCTCCTTCACCTTGGCCTCCAGCTGGATCTTGTTCTTGATCAGCTGGTCGCAGCGCTCCTCGGCATCTGCAAGATTGTCTTGCTCCTGAAAGGAAAGAAGAAAAGGATGGAGAGAATGAAGGAAAGAAGGAGTGTGATAGGTTGATAGGTGAAGCTTGGAGTTCAAGGATAGGGGAATCCCTTCTTCTAAGTTGGAGCTCCTCCGTGGGCATCGGGGAGAATTCAAACTGTGGGATCTCCATCATTCATGGCCCAACCAGTCTTGAGGCCGTTCGTCCAAACCCAATCCACCCAGCCTTCAGGCTCCTCAATGCGATCTCACGGCCCATGGGGCCCAGAGGGGTCGGGGGGGGGGGAACCCTTCCATCACTCACAGCCTGCACTTGCAGCTGGAGATCGTTCTTCTCCTGCAGCAGAGAGACCATCTTCTCCTCCAGCTCCTTCCTCCGGGCCTCCGACTTCTCTAGCGCCTCCTTCAGGCGCCCGAACTCCTCCTTCATGGCCAGCATCTCCTTCTCCGTCTCAGCGCTCTTCAGGAGCGGCTTGATCTTGAAGTAGAGCTTCATCCAGGGCCAGTTCTTCACCCCCATGAAGGCCCGGATGTTCCACTGTATCACCAGCAAGGAGTCCCTGGCAGGGAGGGAGGCCACATGAGCTGGAGCTGTGAACTTCCCCACAGCAGTGCCCCAGTCAGAAATGGCTGCGAGCTTCCCTACAACAACAACGGCTCCTATGACGCCTTCGCACCCCACCCTACCTGCGTTCCAAGATCTTCTTGAATTCAAGGCGGGAGAGGACGCCCCGGGACTGGGCCTGGAGGCGGGTGATGATCCGGGCGAGCCGTTCATCCCGCATCTCCTCCAGCAGCCCCAGCAGCCCGGCCTTGAAGAACACCTGGGACAGCCGGCGAAAGACAAACATCAGTAGAGCACCCCTAGTTCCAGGCTGGGACCCCCCCCACAGCCCAGTGCCCCCGAGCACCAGGCTGGGACCCTCCCCCACAGCCCAGCGCCCCCGAGCACCAGGCTGGGACACCCCCCCCCACAGCCCAGCACCCCTAGTACCAGGCTGGGACCCCCCCCCCACAGCCCAGCACCCCTAGTACCAGGCTGGGACCCCCCCCACAGCCCAGCGCCCCCGAGCACCAGGCTGGGACACCCCCCCCCACAGCCCAGCACCCCTAGTACCAGGCTGGGACCCCCCCCACAGCCCAGCGCCCCCGAGCACCAGGCTGGGACCCCCCCCACAGCCCAGCGCCCCCGAGCACCCGGCTGGGACCCCCCCCATGGCCCAGCGCCCCCGAGCACCTGGCTGGGACCCCCCCCCACAGCCCCGCGCCCCTAGTACCAGGCTGGGACCACCCCCCACAGCCCAGCACCCCTAGTACCAGGCTGGGACCCCCCCCCACAGCCCAGCGCCCCCGAGCACCAGGCTGGGACCCCCCCCACAGCCCAGCACCCCTAGTACCAGGCTGGGTCCCCCCCCCACAGCCCAGCGCCCCCGAGCACCAGGCTGGGACCCCCCCCCACACAGCCCAGCGCCCCCGCGCACCAGGCTGGGACCCCCCCCCACAGCCCAGTGCCCCCGAGCACCAGGCTGGGACCCCCCCACCCCGCCCAGCGCCCCGAGCACCAGGCTGGGACCCCCCCCACCGCCCAGCGCCCCGAGCACCAGGCTGGGACCCCCCCCACAGCCCAGCACCCCCGAGCACCAGGCTGGGACCCCCCCCCACAGCCCAGCACCCCTAGTACCAGGCTGGGACCCCCCCCCCACAGCCCAGCGCCCCCGAGCACCAGGCTGGGACCCCCCCAGCCCAGCGCCCCCGATGCCAGCTCACCCGTACGGTCCCTGGTTCCTGGGGGTGTGGCTATCTGAGACCCTTCCCCCCCACAGGCTCCACCCACCCACACGGGCTCCTCCCCCTCACCTTGGTGTGCCCGAATTTGTACTGGCTGGAGTCGATATCGAGGGAGCCCAGCAGCTTTTCCGCCCCCTTGCGGCTGTCGATGAACTGGCCCTCGGGGATGGCCGCGGGGTTCAGGATACGGTACCTGGGGGGAGGGGATCGTTAGTGACCCTGGATCTCTGAGCCCGTCCCGTGATGCTGCGAGCTTCCCCTGCAGCAGTGCCCCGGGGGGGGGGGCAGACCCACCTCTGTCTGAAGTCCCCGTAGAGGATGCGGTTGGGGAAGCCCTTCCGGCAGATGCGGATGCCCTCCAGCACCCCGTTACAGCGCAGCTGGTGCATCACCAGGGGGTTGTCCATCACCCCTGGAGGCAGGAAAACGGGGGTTAGTGATGGAAAGGGGTGGAGCCTGGCCACCACCGGCCCCGCCCTTTACCTCTTGGCCACGCCCCTTGCCTCTGGAGAGGGGGTGGATAGGGAGCTTTATTCATGCAAGTAAAGGCCCCGCCCCTTCCCACTGAGCGGCGCCCCCATGCGCTTAGCCCTGCCCGGCACCTCTGGGGAGGGGCTGGTTTGGGTGGGGGCAGTGTTAGGCCACACCCACTCTGCCCTTTAGGTAGGGACAGAAGTGGAAGGGGGCCCCAATCTAGAGCCACGCCCCCAACACAGGCAGCCACGCCCATTTCCCCATTAACCACACCCCTCCGCCATAGGGAGGAATGGAGAGTGGATAATTTATGCAAACAAGGAACACGCCCCTCTTCCCCTTAGCCCCGCCCCTCTTCCCCTTAGCCCCGCCCCTCTCCCTTTAGCCAGGTCCCCTCACCTCTGGGGAGGGATGGAGGGCAACAGAGACAGGAACACCACGCAAACCCACTCCCCACCCCCATCCTCCAGCCCTTAGCCCCGAGCCCTCCCTCTGACCAGCCCGGAGCCGCCCTGGAGCCGGTGACCTCCCCTGCCCCGGGGGGGGGCGGCGCACAATGGGCAGAGGCTGGGGAGGGAGGGGGGGTCACGTGCCTGGAGACTTGGTCTCATTGGGGATGATGCAGCGGACGAAGTGGGGGTGAGTTGAGCGCAGGTTTGTCATCAGCTTGTTCAGGTTCTCCTGGGGGGGGGGAGATGAAGAGAAGAGGACAGAAAAGGCGGGACGGATGGAGAAAGAGAAGAAGGCGAAGAGAGGCAGAGAGGAATGGAGAGAAGCGAGAGAGATGAACAATGAACCACAGAATGAAAAGCAGACGGATGGAAGGAGGCAGAAAGGGAGGCAGGAAGATGGACAGGACGAGAAAGCAAGAGGCAAAGAAGACAGAACAAGAAACAGAGAGAGACAAAGAGGCTCTGTTAGCAGAGCTGATCCTCCAGGAGGTCAGACCCCTACCTTGGCCGCCTGCCCCCGGGCCCCCTTACCCTGTGCAGCGCTGACACCGTCTGGAAAGAGGAACCCTTCTTCTTCGATCCTTTCCCCTTCCCGCCTTCATGGGCTGTGAGGGAGAGAGACCCACACCCATTAGAAAGGGAATGGGGACTAGTGGTTAGAGCGGGGAGGAGGGGGCTGGGAGCCCAGGGCTCCTGGGTTCTTTCTCTGGTTATGCGAGGGGAGTGGGGTCTGGTGGTTAGAGCGGGGGGCTGGGACTCAGGGGAGTGGGGTCTGGTGGTTAGAGCGGGGGGCTGGGACTCAGGGGAGTGGGGTCTGGTGGTTAGAGCGGGGGGTGGGACTCAGGGGAGTGGGGTCTGGTGGTTAGAGCAGGGGGGCTGGGACTCAGGGGAGTGGGGTCTGGTGGTTAGAGCGGGGGGGGGCTCAGGGGAGTGGGGTCTGGTGGTTAGAGCGGGGGGCTGGGACTCAGGGGAGTGGGGTCTGGTGGTTAGAGCGGGGGGTGGGACTCAGGGGAGTGGGGTCTGGTGGTTAAAGCAGGGGGCTGGGACTCAGGGGAGTGGGGTCTGGTGGTTAGAGCGGGGGGTGGGACTCAGGGGAGTGGGGTCTGGTGGTTAGAGCGGGGGGCTGGGACTCAGGGGAGTGGGGTCTGGTGGTTTAGCGGGGGGGACTCAGGGGAGTGGGGTCTGGTGGTTAGAGCAGGGGCTGGGACTCAGGGGAGTGGGGTCTGGTGGTTAGAGCGGGGGCTGGGACTCAGGGGAGTGGGGTCTGGTGGTTAGAGCAGGGGGCTGGGACTCAGGGGAGTGGGGTCTGGTGGTTAGAGCAGGGGGGTGGGACTCAGGGGAGTGGGGTCTGGTGGTTAGAGCGGGGGGCTGGGACTCAGGGGAGTGGGGTCTGGTGGTTAGAGCAGGGGGTGGGACTCAGGGGAGTGGGGTCTGGTGGTTAGAGCAGGGGGTGGGACTCAGGGGAGTGGGGTCTGGTGGTTAGAGCAGGGGGTGGGACTCAGGGGAGTGGGGTCTGGTGGTTAGAGCAGGGGGTGGGACTCAGGGGAGTGGGGTCTGGTGGTTAGAGCAGGGGGGTGGGACTCAGGGGAGTGGGGTCTGGTGGTTAGAGCAGGGGGCTGGGACTCAGGGGAGTGGGGTCTGGTGGTTAGAGCAGGGGGGTGGGACTCAGGGGAGTGGGGTCTGGTGGTTAGAGCAGGGGGGTGGGACTCAGGGGAGTGGGGTCTGGTGGTTAGAGCAGGGGGCTGGGACTCAGGGGAGTGGGCTCTGGTGGTTAGAGCGGGGGGGGACTCAGGGGAGTGGGGTCTGGTGGTTATAGCAGGGGGTGGGACTCAGGGGAGTGGGGTCTGGTGGTTAGAGCAGGGGGCTGGGACTCAGGGGAGTGGGGTCTGGTGGTTAGAGCGGGGGGTGGGACTCAGGGGAGTGGGGTCTGGTGGTTAGAGCAGGGGGCTGGGACTCAGGGGAGTGGGGTCTGGTGGTTAGAGCGGGGGGGGGACTCAGGGGAGTGGGGTCTGGTGGTTAGAGCAGGGGGGCTGGGGCTCAGGGGAGTGGGGTCTGGTGGTTAGAGCAGGGGGCTGGGACTCAGGGGAGTGGGGTCTGGTGGTTAGAGCGGGGGGCTGGGACTCAGGGGAGAGGGGTCTGGTGGTTAGAGCGGGGGGCTGGGACTCAGGGGAGTGGGGTCTGGTGGTTAGAGCGGGGGGGGCTCAGGGGAGTGGGGTCTGGTGGTTAGAGCGGGGGGGGGACTCAGGGGAGTGGGGTCTGGTGGTTAGAGCGGGGGTGGGACTCAGGGGAGTGGGGTCTGGTGGTTAGAGCAGGGGGTGGGACTCAGGGGAGTGGGGTCTGGTGGTTAGAGCAGGGGGCTGGGACTCAGGGGAGTGGGGTCTGGTGGTTAGAGCGGGGGGGACTCAGGGGAGTGGGGTCTGGTGGTTAGAGCAGGGGCTGGGACTCAGGGGAGTGGGGTCTGGTGGTTAGAGCAGGGGGTGGGACTCAGGGGAGTGGGGTCTGGTGGTTAGAGCGGGGGGGGACTCAGGGGAGTGGGGTCTGGTGGTTAGAGCGGGGGGTGGGACTCAGGGGAGTGGGGTCTGGTGGTTAGAGCGGGGGTGGGACTCAGGGGAGTGGGGTCTGGTGGTTAGAGCGGGGGCTGGGACTCAGGGGAGTGGGGTCTGGTGGTTAGAGCGGGGGCTGGGACTCAGGGGAGTGGGGTCTGGTGGTTAGAGCAGGGGGCTGGGACTCAGGGGAGTGGGGTCTGGTGGTTAGAGCGGGGGGTGGGACTCAGGGGAGTGGGGTCTGGTGGTTAGAGCGGGGGGTGGGACTCAGGGGAGAGGGGTCTGGTGGTTAGAGCGGGGGCTGGGACTCAGGGGAGTGGGGTCTGGTGGTTAGAGCAGGGGGTGGGACTCAGGGGAGTGGGGTCTGGTGGTTAGAGCAGGGGGCTGGGACTCAGGGGAGTGGGGTCTGGTGGTTAGAGCGGGGGCTGGGACTCAGGGGAGTGGGGTCTGGTGGTTAGAGCGGGGGGGTGGGACTCAGGGGAGTGGGGTCTGGTGGTTAGAGCGGGGGCTGGGACTCAGGGGAGTGGGGTCTGGTGGTTAGAGCGGGGGGGTGGGACTCAAGGGAGGGGGGTCTGGTGGTTAGAGCGGGGGGGACTCAGGGGAGTGGGGTCTGGTGGTTAAAGCGGGGGCTGGGACTCAGGGGAGTGGGGTCTGGTGGTTAGAGCAGGGGGGTGGGACTCAGGGGAGTGGGGTCTGGTGGTTAGAGCAGGGGTGGGACTCAGGGGAGTGGGGTCTGGTGGTTAGAGCAGGGGGGTGGGACTCAGGGGAGTGGGGTCTGGTGGTTAGAGCAGGGGGTGGGACTCAGGGGAGTGGGGTCTGGTGGTTAGAGCGGGGGTGGGACTCAGGGGAGTGGGGTCTGGTGGTTAGAGCAGGGGCTGGGACTCAGGGGAGTGGGGTCTGGTGGTTAGAGCGGGGGGGACTCAGGGGAGTGGGGTCTGGTGGTTAGAGCAGGGGGCTGGGACTCAGGGGAGTGGGGTCTGGTGGTTAGAGCGGGGGGGGACTCAGGGGAGTGGGGTCTGGTGGTTAGAGCGGGGGCTGGGACTCAGGGGAGTGGGGTCTGGTGGTTAGAGCGGGGGTGGGACTCAGGGGAGTGGGGTCTGGTGGTTAGAGCGGGGGGTGGGACTCAGGGGAGTGGGGTCTGGTGGTTAGAGCGGGGGCTGGGACTCAGGGGAGTGGGGTCTGGTGGTTAGAGCGGGGGCTGGGACTCAGGGGAGTGGGGTCTGGTGGTTAGAGCGGGGGGGTGGGACTCAGGGGAGTGGGGTCTGGTGGTTAGAGCAGGGGCTGGGACTCAGGGGAGTGGGGTCTGGTGGTTAGAGCGGGGGGGTGGGACTCAGGGGAGTGGGGTCTGGTGGTTAGAGCAGGTGGGCTGGGACTCAGGGGAGTGGGGTCTGGTGGTTAGAGCAGGGGGCTGGGACTCAGGGGAGTGGGGTCTGGTGGTTAGAGCAGGGGGGTGGGACTCAGGGGAGTGGGGTCTGGTGGTTAGAGCATGGGCTGGGACTCAGGGGCGGGGGGTCTGGTGGTTAGAGCGGGGGTGGGACTCAGGGGAGTGGGGTCTAGTGGTTAGAGCGGGGGCTGGGACTCAGGGGAGTGGGGTCTGGTGGTTAGAGCAGGGGGGTGGGACTCAGGGGAGTGGGGTCTGGTGGTTAGAGCGGGGGCTGGGACTCAGGGGAGTGGGGTCTGGTGGTTAGAGCAGGGGTGGGACTCAGGGGAGTGGGGTCTGGTGGTTAGAGCGGGGGGGTGGAATCAGGGGAGTGGGGTCTGGTGGTTAGAGCGGGGGGGGACTCAGGGGAGTGGGGTCTGGTGGTTAGAGCAGGGGGTGGGACTCAGGGGAGTGGGGTCTGGTGGTTAGAGCGGGGGGTGGGACTCAGGGGAGTGGGGTCTGGTGGTTAGAGCAGGGGGGCTGGGACTCAGGGGAGTGGGGTCTGGTGGTTAGAGCGGGGGTGGGACTCAGAGGAGTGGGGTCTGGTGGTTAGAGCGGGGGCTGGGACTCAGGGGAGTGGGGTCTAGTGGTTAGAGCGGGGGGTGGGACTCAGGGGAGTGGGGTCTGGTGGTTAGAGCGGGGGCTGGGACTCAGGGGAGTGGGGTCTGGTGGTTAGAGCGGGGGGCTGGGACTCAGGGGAGTGGGGTCTGGTGGTTAGAGCGGGGGGGGACTCAGGGGAGTGGGGTCTGGTGGTTAGAGCGGGGGCTGGGACTCAGGGGAGTGGGGTCTGGTGGTTAGAGCAGGGCTGGGACTCAGGGGAGTGGGGTCTGGTGGTTAGAGCGGGGGGCTGGGACTCAGGGGAGTGGGGTCTGGTGGTTAGAGCAGGGGGTGGGACTCAGGGGAGTGGGGTCTGGTGGTTAGAGCAGGGGGGGGACTCAGGGGAGAGGGGTCTGGTGGTTAGAGCAGGGGGGTGGGACTCAGGGGAGTGGGGTCTGGTGGTTAGAGCAGGGGGGTGGGACTCAGGGGAGTGGGGTCTGGTGGTTAGAGCAGGGGGGTGGGACTCAGGGGAGTGGGGTCTGGTGGTTAGAGCCGGGGGGGACTCCGGGGAGTGGGGTCTGGTGGTTAGAGGGGGGGTGGGACTCAGGGGAGTGGGGTCTGGTGGTTAGAGCGGGGGTGGGACTCAGGGGAGTGGGGTCTGGTGGTTAGAGCAGGGGGCTGGGACTCAGGGGAGTGGGGTCTGGTGGTTAGAGCGGGGGGTGGAACTCAGGGGAGTGGGGTCTGGTGGTTAGAGCAGGGGGGGGACTCAGGGGAGTGGGGTCTGGTGGTTAGAGCTGGTGGCTGGGACTCAGGGGAGTGGGGTCTGGTGGTTAGAGCAGGGGTGGGACAAAGGGGAGGGCGGTCGGGTGGTTAGAGCAGGGGCTGGGACTCAGGGGAGTGGGGTCTGGTGGTTAGAGCGGGGGGGTGGGACTCAGGGGAGTGGGGTCTGGTGGTTAGAGCAGGTGGGCTGGGACTCAGGGGAGAGGGGTGTGGTGGATAGAACCCGGGGCTGGGACTCAGGGGAGTGGGGTCTGGTGGTTAGAGCAGGGGGTGGGACTCAGGGGAGTGGGGTCTGGTGGTTAGAGCGGGGGGTGGGACTCAGGGGAGTGGGGTCTAGTGGTTAGAGCGGGCGGGGACTCAGGGGAGTGGGGTCTGGTGGTTAGAGCGGGGGGCTGGGACTCAGGGGAGTGGGGTCTGGTGGTTAGAGCGGGGGGTGGGACTCAGGGGAGTGGGGTCTGGTGGTTAGAGCGGGGGGGGACTCAGGGGAGTGGGGTCTGGTGGTTAGAGCGGGGGCTGGGACTCAGGGGAGTGGGGTCTGGTGGTTAGAGCGGGGGGTGGGACTCAGGGGAGTGGGGTCTGGTGGTTAGAGCGGGGGGGTGGGACTCAGGGGAGTGGGGTCTGGTGGTTAGAGCAGGGGGCTGGGACTCAGGGGAGTGGGGTCTGGTGGTTAGAGCGGGGGGGCTCAGGGGAGTGGGGTCTGGTGGTTAGAGCGGGGGGGGGGACTCAGGGGGGTGGGGTCTGGTGGTTAGAGCGGGGGGCTGGGACTCAGGGGAGTGGGGTCTGGTGGTTAGAGCGGGGGGGTGGGACTCAGGGGAGTGGGGTCTGGTGGTTAGAGCAGGGGCGGGGACTCAGGGGAGGGGGGTCTGGTGGTTAGAGCGGGGGGTGGGACTCAGGGGAGTGGGGTCTGGTGGTTAGAGCTGGGGGGTGGGACTCAGGGGAGTGGGGTCTGGTGGTTAGAGCAGGGGTGGGACTCAGGGGAGTGGGGTCTGGTGGTTAGAGCAGGGGGTGGGACTCAGGGGAGTGGGGTCTGGTGGTTAGAGCGGGGGGCTGGGACTCAGGGGAGTGGGGTCTGGTGGTTAGAGCAGGGGGGGACTCAGGGGAGTGGGGTCTGGTGGTTAGAGCAGGGGGGTGGGACTCAGGGGAGTGGGGTCTGGTGGTTAGAGCAGGGGGCTGGGACTCAGGGGAGTGGGGTCTGGTGGTTCAGAGCGGGGGGGGACTCAGGGGAGTGGGGTCTGGTGGTTAGAGCAGGGGGGTGGGACTCAGGGGAGTGGGGTCTGGTGGTTAGAGCGGGGGGGGGACTCAGGGGAGGGTGGTCTGGTGGTTAGAGCAGGGGGGTGGGACTCAGGGGAGTGGGGTCTGGTGGTTAGAGCAGGGGGTGGGACTCAGGGGAGTGGGGTCTGGTGGTTAGAGCGGGGGGGGGACTCAGGGGAGTGGGGTCTAGTGGTTAGAGCAGGGGGTGGGACTCAGGGGAGTGGGGTCTGGTGGTTAGAGCGGGGGGCTGGGACTCAGGGGAGTGGGGTCTGGTGGTTAGAGCGGGGGTGGGACTCAGGGGAGTGGGGTCTGGTGGTTAGAGCGGGGGGCTGGGACTCAGGGGAGTGGGGTCTGGTGGTTAGAGCGGGGGGGACTCAGGGGAGTGGGGTCTGGTGGTTAGAGCAGGGGCTGGGACTCAGGGGAGTGGGGTCTGGTGGTTAGAGCGGGGGCTGGGACTCAGGGGAGTGGGGTCTGGTGGTTAGAGCAGGGGGTGGGACTCAGGGGAGTGGGGTCTGGTGGTTAGAGCAGGGGTGGGACTCAGGGGTGTGGGGTCTGGTGGTTAGAGCGGGGGGTGGGACTCAGGGGAGTGGGGTCTGGTGGTTAGAGCAGGGGGTGGGACTCAGGGGAGTGGGTCGGGTGGTTTGAGCGGGGGCTGGGACTCAGGGGAGTGGGGTCTGGTGGTTAGAGCGGGGTGGGACTCAGGGGAGTGTGGGGTCTGGTGGTTAGAGCGGGGGTGGGACTCAGGGGAGTGGGGTCTGGTGGTTAGAGCGGGGGGGTGGGACTCAGGGGAGTGGGGTCTGGTGGTTAGAGCGGGGGTGGGACTCAGGGGAGTGGGGTCTGGTGGTTAGAGCAGGGGGCTGGGACTCAGGGGAGTGGGGTCTGGTGGTTAGAGCAGGGGGGTGGGACTCAGGGGAGTGGGGTCTGGTGGTTAGAGCAGGGGGGTGGGACTCAGGGGAGTGGGGTCTGGTGGTTAGAGCGGGGGTGGGACTCAGGGGAGTGGGGTCTGGTGGTTAGAGCGGGGGGTGGGACTCAGGGGAGTGGGGTCTGGTGGTTAGAGCAGGGGCTGGGACTCAGGGGAGTGGGGTCTGGTGGTTAGAGCAGGGGGCTGGGACTCAGGGGAGTGGGGTCTGGTGGTTAGAGCAGGGGGTGGGACTCAGGGGAGTGGGGTCTGGTGGTTAGAGCGGGGGGTGGGACTCAGGGGAGTGGGGTCTGGTGGTTAGAGCGGGGGGTGGGACTCAGGGGAGTGGGGTCTGTTGGTTAGAGCAGGGGGCTGGGACTCAGGGGAGTGGGGTCTGGTGGTTAGAGCGGGGGCTGGGACTCAGGGGAGAGGGGTCTGGTGGTTAGAGCGGGGGCTGGGACTCAGGGGAGTGGGGTCTGGTGGTTAGAGCGGGGGTGGGACTCAGGGGAGTGGGGTCTGGTGGTTAGAGCAGGGGGGTGGGACTCAGGGGAGTGGGGTCTGGTGGTTAGAGCAGGGGGGTGGGACTCAGGGGAGTGGGGTCTGGTGGTTAGAGCAGGGGGGTGGGACTCAGGGGAGTGGGGTCTGGTGGTTAGAGCAGGGGGGGGGGACTCAGGGGAGTGGGGTCTGGTGGTTAGAGCAGGGGGTGGGACTCAGGGGAGTGGGGTCTGGTGGTTAGAGCGGGGGTGGGACTCAGGGGAGTGGGGTCTGGTGGTTAGAGCGGGGGCTGGGACTCAGGGGAGTGGGGTCTGGTGGTTAGAGCGGGGGGGGGACTCAGGGGAGTGGGGTCTGGTGGTTAGAGCAGGGGGCTGGGACTCAGGGGAGTGGGGTCTGGTGGTTAGAGCAGGGGGGTGTCTCACGGGAGTGGGGTCGGGTGTGGATAGAGGGGGCGGGGACGCAGGGGAGTGGGGTCTGGTGGTTAGAGCAGGGGCTGGGACTCAGGGGAGTGGGGTCTGGTGGTTAGAGCAGGGGGGTGGGACTCAGGGGAGTGGGGTCTGGTGGTTAGAGCGGGGGGTGGGACTCAGGGGAGTGGGGTCTGGTGGTTAGAGCAGGGGGGGGACTCAGGGGAGTGGGGTCTGGTGGTTAGAGCGGGGCTGGGACTCAGGGGAGTGGGGTCTGGTGGTTAGAGCGGGGGGGGACTCAGGGGAGTGGGGTCTGGTGGTTAGAGCGGGGGGGGACTCAGGGGAGTGGGGTCTGGTGGTTAGAGCGGGGGCTGGGACTCAGGGGAGTGGGGTCTGGTGGTTAGAGCGGGGTGGGACTCAGGGGAGTGGGGTCTGGTGGTTAGAGCGGGGGGGGGCTGAGGGGTGTGGGGTCTGGTGGTTAGAGCGGGGGGGTGGGACTCAGGGGAGTGGGGTCTGGTGGTTAGAGCGGGGGGGACTCAGGGGAGTGGGGTCTGGTGGTTAGAGCGGGGGGGACTCAGGGGAGTGGGGTCTGGTGGTTAGAGCGGGGGGCTGGGACTCAGGGGAGTGGGGTCTGGTGGTTAGAGCAGGGGGCTGGGACTCAGGGGAGTGGGGTCTGGTGGTTAGAGCAGGGGGTGGGACTCAGGGGAGTGGGGTCTGGTGGTTAGAGCAGGGGTGGGACTCAGGGGAGTGGGGTCTGGTGGTTAGAGCGGGGGGTGGGACTCAGGGGAGTGGGGTCTGGTGGTTAGAGCAGGGGGCTGGGACTCAGGGGAGTGGGGTCTGGTGGTTAGAGCGGGGGGCTGGGACTCAGGGGAGTGGGGTCTGGTGGTTAGAGCAGGGGGCTGGGACTCAGGGGAGTGGGGTCTGGTGGTTAGAGCAGGGGGCTGGGACTCAGGGGAGTGGGGTCTGGTGGTTAGAGCAGGGGGCTGGGACTCAGGGGAGTGGGGTCTGGTGGTTAGAGCGGGGGGGTGGGACTCAGGGGAGTGGGGTCTGGTGGTTAGAGCGGGGGCTGGGACTCAGGGGAGTGGGGTCTGGTGGTTAGAGCGGGGGGCTGGGACTCAGGGGAGTGGGGTCTGGTGGTTAGAGCAGGGGGCTGGGACTCAGGGGAGTGGGGTCTGGTGGTTAGAGCAGGGGGGTGGGACTCAGGGGCGTGGGGTCTGGTGGTTAGAGCGGGGGGCTGGGACTCAGGGGAGTGGGGTCTGGTGGTTAGAGCGGGGGGGTGGGACTCAGGGGAGTGGGGTCTGGTGGTTAGAGCAGGGGGCTGGGACTCAGGGGAGTGGGGTCTGGTGGTTAGAGCAGGGGCTGGGACTCAGGGGAGTGGGGTCTGGTGGTTAGAGCAGGGGTGGGACTCCGGGGCGTGGGGTCTGGTGGTTAGAGCGGGGGGGATGGGACTCAGGGGAGTGGGGTCTGGTGGTTAGAGCGGGGGGCTGGGACTCAGGGGAGTGGGGTCTGGTGGTTAGAGCAGGGGGGCTGGGACTCAGGGGAGTGGGGTCTGGTGGTTAGAGCAGGGGGCTGGGACTCAGGGGAGTGGGGTCTGGTGGTTAGAGCGGGGGTGGGACTCAGGGGAGTGGGGTCTGGTGGTTAGAGCGGGGGGTGGGACTCAGGGGAGTGGGGTCTAGTGGTTAAACAAGGGGGTGTGACTCAGGGGAGTGGGGTCTAGTGGTTAGAGCAGGGGGCTGGGACTCAGGGGAGTGGGGTCTGGTGGTTAGAGCAGGGGGGCTGGGACTCAGGGGAGTGGGGTCTGGTGGTTAGAGCGGGGGCTGGGACTCAGGGGAGTGGGGTCTGGTGGTTAGAGCGGGGGGTGGGACTCAGGGGAGTGGGGTCTGGTGGTTAGAGCGGGGGGTGGGACTCAGGGGAGTGGGGTCTGGTGGTTAGAGCAGGGGGGCTGGGACTCAGGGGAGTGGGGTCTGGTGGTTAGAGCGGGGGATGGGACTCAGGGGAGTGGGGTCTGGTGGTTAGAGCGGGGGGTGGGACTCAGGGGAGTGGGGTCTAGTGGTTAGAGCGGGGGGTGGGACTCAGGGGAGTGGGGTCTAGTGGTTAGAGCGGGGATGGGACTCAGGGGAGTGGGGTCTGGTGGTTAGAGCGGGGGGTGGGACTCAGGGGAGAGGGGTCTTACCTGCATCAGTCCCCGCATAGTTGGCGAAGAGGAGGGAAAGCAGTTTGAGGGCGGATTTCTGGTAGAGCCCCACCACGGTCTCATTGAGCGGGTCCTTGTTCTTCTGCAGCCAGCCCATGATGTTGTAGTCCACCGTGCCGGCATAGTGCATGAGGGAGAAATGCGCCTCCGGCTTCCCCTTGATGTTCCGTGGCTTGCCGAAGTTCCCTGACTTGCCCAGGTGGTTGTCGTAGAGCTTGGCCTTGAAGGTCATGTCCGTCGCCTTGGGGAACATGCACTCCTCCTCCAGGATGGACATGATGCCCATGGGCTGCAGGACAGAGACAACGAGGAGTCACCACAGGCATACAGCAAAGGATTAAGGCTGCCTCTCTACCCTTAATTCTGCCCCTCATAAGAGACAACTTCAATTCTGTGATCATGTGCTGTGTTCCCACAGAACCCTGCCTCCTTCAGCGCCTGGCATGGACTGAACCAGGGCTGTGTCTGCCAGATCCTGCCTCACGTGCTGCGTGAGTTGCAAAGCATGGAGTGAATGAGGCAGGGGCTGCAGGAACAGAAAGGCTGGTCTTGGAGATAAGCAGCTTAATGCTGCCCCAGGGAATTAGATTCTCTTCCTGCCCAATTCTTGTGGGCCCTGCTTCAGTGTCCAGAGTGCTCCGAGCTCTGACCTGGAAACTGACATTGTAACGGACATGATGTGGCTGTGGAAAAGGCCAACGCTGTCCTATGGCTTGTCAGGACAGGTTTCTCCAGGAGACATAGGGAGGTTTTAATGCCATTGGACAAGGCACTGGCAAAACCCCATCTGGGATCCGGTGTGCAATTCCAGTCACCTGTTCCAGAAAGAAGGGCTGCTGGGACAATCAGGGGAACGGAGAGCAGGTCTTATGGGAGGCGAATGAAAGAGCTGGGCCTGTTTAGCGTCAAACACAGGCTGAGAGGGGATCTGGGTGCTCAATGAATACATTGTGGGAGGGAGACACCAGGGAGGGAGAAGAGCTGATGAAGTGAAAGGAGAACATCGGCACAAGAGCAAAATGGGATGAACTGGCCAGGGATCAGCCGAGGCTGGAAATGAGAAGCAAAACCGGACTGCAGACCCTACTCCAGCAGCCAGAACGGAGGCATGGAGGGTTGTGATGGAGTGGCGTTGGGAGGTACCTTCTCGATAAGGTCTATGCAGGCCTGCAGGTCCATGCCAAAGTCAATGAACACCCACTCGATCCCCTCTTTCTTGTACTCCTCCTGCTCCAGCACGAACATGTGGTGGTTGAAGAACTGCTGCAGCTTCTCGTTGGTGAAGTTGATGCAGAGCTGCTCAAAGCTGTTGAACTGGGGAGGAGGTTGGGGAACAAGAGACGAGTGAGAACAAAAAGTGCCCCCTGCTATGGTGAGAGCATAGAGGCATCTGGGGAAGACATACCAGAGTGTAACTGTGCCTACCAGGTGGTGCTTTTCTATAGAGCCACCTAATGGAGGAAGGGAGGAACTGCACCACAATCAGCAGTCCCTACAGCACCCTCTGCTGGGAGAGGCTGGAGCTGGAGAAGCCAGGAACTCCCCCATAGCCAGTGCCCTGCCCTGCTCCCTACAGTACCCCCTGCTGGGGGAATCACTTACATCGAAGATCTCAAAGCCAGCAATGTCCAGCACGCCAATGAAATATTGACGCGGCTGCTTCGTCTCAAGCGTGTTGTTGATCCTGGTCACCATCCAGCCGAACATCTTCTCATACACGGACTTGGCCAGGGCTCCTACAGCATAAGATACCTGGAGGATGACAAATGACCTGGTTACCTATTGCTCTTGCAGGCTGGGAGGATGAATCCCAGGCCTGGTGGTCCCTGAGTATGGATCCCCGCACTCTGGGCTGAACTCATGAGACCCATTTCCAATCACCCAGGCTCAATTCAGGTGAAAGCAAGAATGAGAAACAGGGAAGAAACAGTGAAATGTAGAAAGAAATGAAGCAGTGAGAGAAGGAGAAACACGCAAAGTAAAAGAATAAAAGAAAGAAAAACATTGGAAGAAACCGAGACAGAAAGAACGGTAAAGTGGAGGAAATAAAAGAAAGAATGAGACACAAAGAAAGAGTGAAAGAAAAAATAAGACAGAAAGAGGAGAGGAAAGAAGGAGTGAAAAAGAAGGAAGGAAGGAAGGAAGCGGGTTCTCACCTGCTGGACGGTCTGCCCCTTGGTCACATACTCGTTTCCCACCTTGACCCGTGGGTGAACAAGCCCCTTCAGTAGATCTGACGAGTTCAACCCCATCAGGTAGGCGGATTTGTCCGCCTCTGGAAAAGCAAAGGAGACAATGTTCATCTTCCATTCCCCCAGCCCTGGGCATGACCAATCCCCACCCTGCATTGGCCCTGGTCATCACCAGTGCCCACCCTCAGTGCCGTCGGGCTCGGCCTGCTCCTCGCGCTGCTTCTGCTTGAACTTCATGTTCCCGAAGTGCATGATGGCGCCCGTCAGCTTGTACAAGGAGTTCTTCTCCTCCTGGGTGAAGCCCAAGATGTCAAAGGCGCTCTGTGTTGGGAGGGACAAAAGGTCAAGGCTTCCGACTGAGGAAGAGGCAGCAATGGCTTCCCAGCCAGTGGTCCCTCAAGAGTCTTCCTGGTCCCCTGCTGGCCCTGGCTATACTCACATCGGTGGCTATCAACTCATCAGCGTCATCAATGGAAGACACCGTTGTCTCTCCTTGGGAGATGAAGGCGTAGTCATATGGGTTGTTGGTCACCAGCATCATGTCTGCAGAGGGAAGCTGATAGGTTACGGATGGACACACGACCCTTGTCTATATGACTCATGTGTGCAACTCAACTTAGTGAAAGAGTGAGGATGCCACTCAACCAAAACCAGCTCAGCAAGCAAAGATCAAGGACTTGGGGCCACCCAGTTCAATTCCTCAAGACCTGAAGTCACTCTACCCAACATGAGTCAACTCACCCAGACTCAACAGGACTTGAGGACACTGAATTCAGCTCTTCTGGATTTGAGGATCTCAGCCAGACTTGAAGATGCTAATTCAATCTAACAAGACTGGAGGCCACGCAACTCAACAAGATTTGATGCCTTTAAACATACTAAGATGTGCGAATGCTCAGCTCATGTCAAATCAACACGACATAAGGTCACTCCACTCTACTTGCAAGACTCAAGGGAACTCAGTTTAAGGATACTAGAGTTCATCATCTCACTGAGACTGGAAGGGATTCAATGCAAGGATACTAGAGTCACTCCACTTGACTCAGACTCAAGGGAGCTCAACTTTACCTAAGGATACTAGTCCAGTCACCTTAACAAGCTTTGTGGACACACCACTCAGCTCATGAAGACGTGAAGCTACTCAGCTAGACACACTCACGTAGACATGAGGCTGTTCACTACAGCCCAAGCACAATCTGCCTGGGTTGCTGAAGATTCTCACCCAGGAGTTCTGGCTTCTTGTTGGACAGGATCTGGTAGTAGATGTGATAGCTCCTCTCAGATTTAAGCTGGAAGATGACCCGGGATTTTTCCAGGAGATCTGAGGGGAAGGGGGAAAGAGTGGGTTAGAGAAAAGATGTGGGGAGAGGCAGAGAGGAAGCATAAACCCATGAGGCATGGGATGGAGGCAGAGAACATTGACATTCAGCACACTCACAGGTCTCTATATCAGCTGAAGCCAACTTCCCCGTCGCCCCAAAATGAATCCGGATGAATTTACCCTAGAGAGGGAGGGAGAATGCTCAGGATTAGGGGCTAGTACAGCAGGGATAGCCCCCAGACTCCAAATACAGACCCCTTCCCCCGACTCCCACACAGCCCCACAACCTTCTTCCCCACAGCCACTCATCCCACACATGGCCCTTCAGACCTCAATCCCCGTAGACAGACACTGAGACTTCTCCCCCAGATCTCCCACCTGACAGACAGCCCCACAATCTCCGTCCCTATAGATTCTCCCATCCCAGACACTCCCTTCAGAGTCCCAAACTCCATAGACAGTCCCATAGATCCCTCCCCCAAAGACACCTCCACCCCACATACAACCACACAGACCTCTCTCCCCAGACATACAACCACACAACCTCTTTCCACCCCAACCCCACCCCATAACCTCCTCCACCAACCCCCACATCTGCAACAACAGCCCCATGGCTTCCTTCTCCAGAGTTCCCACCCCAGACACAGCCCCACATACCCCTCTCCCAGCTCTCCACCTCCACCCCAATTCCAGGATACTCACGAATCGGGACGAGTTGTCGTTCCTCACAGTCTTGGCATTGCCAAAGGCCTCCAGGGCAGGGTTGGCCTGGATGATTTGATCCTCCAAGGTCCCCTGAAGGAGAAGCATCATACAGTTGAGGGAAAAGGAAAAGGAAATAATTAGAGGGCAGAAAGGGAGGAGCGAGACAGAGAATGGGCCATGGGAAGAATGAGAGATAGATGGATGGACATACGGACATATGTGAGGATGGACAGACAGACAGGGGGATGGATGGATGGGTGAACAGATATAGGAATGGGATAGATAGGTGGGTACAGAGATGGAGGGATGGGGATGGATGGATGGTAGCAGATAAATCAGGGATTGGCAACCTTTGGCATGCGGCCCGCCAAGGTAAGCACCTTGGCGGGCTGGGCCGATTTGTTTACCTGCCGCATTTATCTACATGTCCACAGGTTTGGCCGATCGCAGCTTCCACTGGCTGCGGTTCGCCACTCCAGGCCAATGGGGGCTGTGGGAAACAGCGCAGGCTGAGGGATGTGCTGGCCGCCCTTCCCGCAGCCCCCATTGGCCTGGAGCAGCAAACCGCGGCCAGTGGGAGCCGCAATCGGCCGAACCTGCGGATGCAGCAGGTAAACACACCGGCCCAGCCCGCCAGGGTGCTTACCTTGGCGGCCGTGTGCCAGAGGTTGCCGACTCCTGAGATAAACACAAGGCCAGGGATGGACAGATGGACATGGGGGTGGGCACAGGTGGATGGACATGGGGTGGGCACAGGTGGATGGACATGGGGGTGGACAGATGGATATGGGGATGGGCACAGGTGGATGGACATGGGGGTGGACAGATGGATATGGGGGTGGGCACAGGTGGATGGACATGGGGTGGGCACAGGTGGATGGACATGGGGGTGGGCACAGGTGGATGGACATGGGGTGGGCACAGGTGGATGGACATGGGGATGGGCACAGGTGGATGGACATGGGGTGGGCACAGGTGGATGGACATGGGGGTGGGCACAGGTGGATGGACATGGGGTGGGCACAGGTGGATGGACATGGGGTGGGCACAGGTGGATGGACATGGGGATGGATACAGGCACAGATGGGTGGAGGCCACACCTTGCTCTTGTCCACCTGCTCCTTCTTGCTGCGGTCACTGATGGCCGCGATGACGGCAAAGTACTGAATGACCCGCTTGGTGTTCACGGTCTTCCCCGCCCCAGATTCTCCGCTAGGGGACAGGAGGAGAGAGAGTGAGACACAGCCCCTCCTGCCTGTGCCCCACCCAGCCCGAGCCAGGGCCGCCCAGAGGATTCCGGGGGCCTGGGGTCTTCGGCGGTGGGGGGCCCTTCCGTTCCGGGACCCGCTGCCGAAGTGCTCCGAAGACCCGCAGCAGGGCCCCCCCTGCCGCCGAATTACCGCCGAAGCGGGACCCGCCGCCAAAGCGCAGCCCGGTCTTCGGCGGTAATTCGGCGGCGGGGACCTCCCGCCGCGGGTCTTCGGGGCGATTCGGCGGCGGGTCCCGGAAGGGAAGGGCCCCCCGCCGCCGAATTACCGCCAAAGACCGAGCTGCACTTCGGCGGCGGGTCCCGCTCCGTCTTCGGCAGTAATTCGCCGGCCGGGGGTCCTTCCGCCCCGGAGCGGAAGGACCCCCCCACCCCGCCGGCGAAGACCGGGAGCGGCAGAAGCTCCTGCGCCCGGCCCCGCGAGAGTTTTCCGGGCCCCCCCGGAGCGAGTGAAGGACCCCGCTCCAGGGGCCCCGAAAAACTCTGGTGGGGGCCCCTGCTGGGCCCGGGGCCTGGGGCAAATTGCCCCTCTTGCCCCCCCCTCTGGGCGGCCCTGGCCCGAGCGCTGGAGAAGCAGGAAGACTCCATGCAGAATTCAGGAGTCAGGACTTAAGAGAGGGGGCGGGGCTTCAGAATTCAGCGAGGGGGCGGGGCTTCAGAATTCAGCGAGGGGGCGGGGCTTCAGAATTCAGCGAGGGGGCGGGGAGGTTAAAACTTTAGTCGGTGGGGCTAAGACTTGAAGAGTTGGGGCTACAATACAAGAAGGGTTAAAACTTTGGGGGGCAGGATCAGACTTCAAGGGGGCTGTTAAAGGTTTTGGGGTGCAGTGATTTTGCGGGGGGATGAGGGGTCGAGAGAGGGAGGGATGGGGTGACACTCACGTGATGAGGATTGACTGGTTCTCCCGATCTGGAAAGAAGAAGGGGAGGAGAAGCAGCATGAGGTGGATAGAAGCTACCTAGCCCCATCCTGCCCACCCCAGGGTGCCCCCCACCCCAGATCAGAGTGGACGTCCTTTACCCATCCACATGTGCTGGTAGGCAGAGAGGGAAAGGAAGCCGTGGGATAGGTGTGCAGGTTAGGGGTTTATGCTTAGGGGTATAGTTAGGGCTAGAGACGATGTTTAGGGTTAGGGGTATAATTAGGGTTAAGCTTATGGATAGGAGTATAGTTAAGGTTAGGTTTATATTTATGGCTATGGCTGGAGTAGAATTAAGGTTAAGGTTATATTTATGGTTATGGTTAGGGGTATAGTTAAGGATAGGGTTATAGCTGGGGTAGAGTTAAGGTTAGGGTTATATTTATGGTTATGGTTAGGGGTATAGTTAAGGATAGGGTTATAGCTGGGGTAGAGTTAAGGTTAGGGTTCTATTTGTGGTTATGGTTAGGGGTATAGTTAAGGATAGGGTTATAGCTGGGGTAGAGTTAAGGTTAGGGTTATATTTATGGTTATGGTTAGGGGTATAGTTAAGGATAGGGTTATAGCTGGGGTAGAGTTAAGGTTAGGGTTCTATTTATGGTTAGGACTATAGTTAAGGATAGGGTTAGGTCCCTACCCGTCAGCATGTTCTGGTAGGCGTTGTCAGAGATGGAGAAGATGTGGGGTGGGGCTTCGCTTCTCTTCTTGCCCCTGTAGGCGCCTACCACCTCCGCGTTATAGACTGGCAACCACTTGTAGGGATTGACCGTCACGCAGAACAGCCCCGAGTAGGTCTGGAGAGGGGGAATGGGATGGGGGGGAGGCCGGAGAATGGGAAGATAATGGAGATGATGCCTCTCCCCGTCCCCCGTGATCCAAGAAAGGAGAAAATGACACCACCCAACCTCCATCTAGAAGAAGAGATAATGCCACCCAATCCCAGTCTAGCAGGAGAGGAAACCCCCACCAGTACGGAATGACACTAACATCCTTAATCTAGAAGCGGAGCGGAAGCCCCTCCTCCAGAATTGCTCTACCACCAACCCCCCATCTAGACGAGACATTGAGTTTCTGCTCTAAAATGGCTCCAATGCCCCTGACCTAAAACAGTGAATGAGTTTCTGTTCTAGAACGGCTCTAAACTAGAAGATGGAGAGTGTCCTCAACCCTTGACCCCTCTGATCTAGAAGATGGACTGATGTGCTGACGTAGAATGGCTCTAAACAGAGCCATTGGATGGGGAACCGCTCCAAACGCCCCTGATCTAGAACGGCCGGCTCCAGAACGGCTCTAGATGTAGAGCCCCCAGAAATACTGCAGCCCCGACGCAGGGGTGGGTCGCGTGGAGGTCTGGGTATTTTGTCCCTCGCCCCAGGGGGGAGGCCGGGGATGGGAAGCTGGCAGAGCCCAGCAGGGGGCACCCCCCACCCAGACTCACGTAGATCATCCAGGCGGCGTATCGCTCCTTGAGGTTGTACAGCACGGCCGGCTCGTGCAGGAACGTCAGCATGGCCATGTCCTCGATCTTGTCGAACTTTGGCGGGTTCTGCTGCATGATCTGATCCTCCTTCACCGTCACCGTCTGCAGGGACACCCCCAACACACACACCGAGAGAGCCCCGGGCGGCGTTAGCGCGGGGGACCCTGGTGCAAAGAGGAGGGCTGGGGAGGTGGGTGCCGTCTGGGGCAGGCAGCCCCCAGAGGAACCGGGATCAGCCTCCAGGGGGCACTGTAGGAGTGGGAGGGGCTAGAGGAGTTTGGGGGGCCCGAGATGAACTCATGAGGGGCGGGGGCTGGAGGGGGGGTTCCTGGAGGAGGAGGAGGAGGTGGGGTCACTTTGGGGGTGTGGGGGAGGAGCAGCCACCCCTTCGTGAACGGGGGGCCCAGGAGGCACTGGGGGGCACCATGGAGGATGGCGTCTGGAGCCTGGGGGGGACGCCGTGACACTGGGGGGGGGCAGTTGAGAGCTGTGTGGATGGGGCTGTCTGGGGCACCCCCCCCCACACCCCCTCCCCCGCACCTGGCCGTTCTCGGTCTCGGCGGTGATCTTGCCACCCTCCCGGGAGAGGATCTTGGCCTTGACAAACTCCTCCTTGGTGTCCGGCACGAAGATGTCCTTCTTCAGGTCGAAGGGCCGGGTCTGCGCCTCGAGCCGCAGCTTGTCCGACTGGCGCAGGTAGGGGGCGGCGGCCCCGAACTCGGCCATCTCTGCGTCCGGCATGGCGGGCTCTGCGGGCGGCAGCGGGCGGTGGGCGACCCAGGCCCCTGCCCAGCCGGGATTCGAACCCACAACCCTGGGGTGCTGTAGTTCCCCGACAGAGCGCGAGGGGCAGAAACCCCCCACCCCGAGCATCCCCTGGGGGAGCTGGACTAGGTGGGGTGCACTTCCTGCAGCTGCCACCAAGGCGCAGCAATCGCCTCTTGCTGAGGGGCCTCTGTATAACCAGCCCGTGTCCCACCCCAGAGCCAGCCGCATCTCAGCACCGGGCGAGGGGTCCCCGTATAACCAGCCCCCACCCCAGAGCCAGCCGCATCTCAGCACCGGGCGAGGGGTCCCCGTATAACCAGCCCCCACCCCAGAGCCAGCCGCAACTCAGCACCGGGCGAGGGGTCCCCGTATAACCAGCCCGTGTCCCACCCCAGAGCCAGCCGCATCTCAGCGCCGGGCGAGGGGTCCCTGTATAACCAGCCCGTGTCCCACCCCAGAGCCAGCCGCATCTCAGCGCCGGGCGAGGGGTCCCCGTATAACCAGCCCGTGTCCCACCCCAGAGCCAGCCGCATCTCAGCACCGGGCGAGGGGTCCCCGTGTAACCAGCCCCCACCCCAGAGCCAGCCGCATCTCAGCGCCGGGCGAGGGGTCCCTGTATAACCAGCCCGTGTCCCACCCCAGAGCCAGCCGCATCTCAGCACCGGGCGAGGGGTCCCCGTATAACCAGCCCGTGTCCCACCCCAGAGCCAGCCGCATCTCAGCGCCGGGCGAGGGGTCCCCGTATAACCAGCCCGTGTCCCACCCCAGAGCCAGCCGCATCTCACCACCGGGCGAGGGGTCCCTGTATAACCAGCCCGTGTCCCCCCCCAGAGCCAGCCGCATCTCAGCACTGGGCGAGGGGTCCCCGTATAACCAGCCCCCACCCCAGAGCCAGCCGCATCTCAGCACCAGGCGAGGGGTCCCCGTGTAACCAGCCCCCACCCCAGAGCCAGCCGCATCTCAGCGCCGGGCGAGGGGTCCCCGTGTAACCAGCCCCCACCCCAGAGCCAGCCGCATCTCAGCACCGGGCGAGGGGTCCCCGTGTAACCAGCCCCCCGCCCATTGCCCCCCTCCCCCGATGGGCTGCATTTCGGCGCTACCTTTGCTTTTCCTCTGACGATCCGACGGGGGAAGAACGAGCTGGGCTGGGCTGGGCTGGGCTGGGCTGGGCTGGCTGCCACGGGTCTGGAGTCCTGTAAGGCAGAGGGAGCAGGTCAGAGAGGAGCCCAGGGCCGCCCGGGGGGCGGGGCAAGTGGGGCAATTTGCCCCAGGCTCCGGGCCCTGCAGGGGCCCCCACGAGAGTTTTTTGGGGCCCCTGGAGCAGGGTCCTTCACTCGCTGTGGGGGCCCCGAAAAACTCTCGTGGGTCCTGGGTCCCCGGAGCGTCTTCCGCTCCGGGTCTTTGGTGGCAATTCAGCGGCAGGGGGTCCTTCCACCCCGGAGTGCCCCGGAGACCCGCGGCGGGGGGTCCTTCCGCCCCGGAGTGCCCCGGAGACCCGCGGCGGGGGGTCCTTCCGCCCCAAAGTGCCCCGGAGACCCGCGGCGGGGGGTCCTTCCGCCCCGGAGTGCCCCGGAGACCCGCGGCGGGGGGTCCTTCCGCCCCGGAGTGCCCCGGAGACCCGCGGCGGGGGGTCCTTCTGCCCCGGAGTGCCCCGGAGACCCGCGGCGGGGGGTCCTTCCGCCCCGGAGTGCCCCGGAGACCCACGGCGGGGGGCCCTTCCGCCCCGGAGTGCCCCAAAGACCCACGGCGGGGGGTCCTTCCGCCCCGGAGTGCCCCGGAGACCCGCGGCGGGGGGTCCTTCCGCCCCCGAGTGCCCCGGAGACCCGCGGCGGGGGGTCCTTCCGCCCCCGAGTGCCCCGGAGACCCACGGCGGGGGGTCCTTCCGCCCCCGAGTGCCCCGGAGACCCGCGGCGGGGGGTCCTTCCGCCCCCGAGTGCCCCGGAGACCCGCGGCGGGGGGTCCTTCCGCCCCGGAGTGCCCCGAAGACCCGCGGCGGGGGGTCCTTCCGCCCCGGAGTGCCCCGGAGACCCGCGGCGGGGGGTCCTTCCGCCCCGGAGTGCCCCGGAGACCCGCGGCGGGGGGTCCTTCCGCCCCGGAGTGCCCCGGAGACCCACGGCGGGGGGTCCTTCCGCCCCGGAGTGCCCCGGAGACCCACGGCGGGGGGGGTCCTTCCACCCCCGAGTGCCCCGGAGACCCCCTGCCGCCAAAGAGCCCAGGCCCCCCGAATGCTCTGGGCAGCCCAGGAGGAGCCAGGGATGCCCCCAGAGGGGCCCAGACCCCCACGCCACACCCCACACCCACCATTCAGGTGAGACCCCCTCCCCCACAGGGCAGGGCCCAGCCCCACCAGGAGGGGGCGCACACACACACACACACACACAATGACACACACACACAACCTCTCAGCCCCCGCACAACCCAGCCCCCCCTTCAATCTCACCCCAACTCCCCCTCCCTATTCCAACACCGCAGAGCCCCCACCCCCTTCTTCCCAAATTCCCCAGGGAGCCCCCCATCAGCCCCCTCCAACTCCTCATCCCACCCCCTGGGGACCCCTCAAGCCCCCATCCCCCTCCATCCCCTGGGGACCCCCCATCAGCCCCATAACACCGCGGGCACCTCCAGCCCTTCCCCCCGTGCTCCCCACTCACAGGCACCCCCCGTGCCCCCATTCCTCAGGGAGCAGCCCCCCAGCAGAGCCCAGGGCTGCCTACCTCACAGCGACACAAGCGGGGGCTGTGGAGGGGCGGCCGAGGCGGGTTCCCCGTTATGTAGCCCGCGCCCCGCCCCGGCTGGCCTCCCGCCCGTGTGGCCACAGCCCCCCCGGAACAATTGGAAGCTCTCGTCATTGTCCTGGAACGATGAAGAATGGGAACAGGTTCGGGGCGGGGGAGGGGGCCGCAGGGTTGGGATTCCAGAGCGGAAGGACAGAGGGTCCCAGGGGAGGCGGGACAGGAACACGGACACCCCATTACGCCAGCCCCCCTCAATCCCACCCTGCACCCCCGCTAGCCCGGCCCTGCCGGTGCCCCTCACTCCCGACCCGCAGCCCCGAGCCCCCCTCAATCCCACCCTGCACCCCCGCTAGCCCGGCCCTGCCGGTGCCCCTCACTCCCGACCCGCAGCCCCGAGCCCCCCTCAATCCCACCCTGCACCCCCGCTAGCCCGGCCCTGCCGGTGCCCCTCACTCCCGACCCGCAGCCCCGAGCCCCCCTCAATCCCACCCTGCACCCCCGCTAGCCCGGCCCTGCCGGTGCCCCTCACTCCCGACCCGCAGCCCCGAGCCCCCCTCAATCCCACCCTGCACCCCCGCTAGCCCGGCCCTGCCGGTGCCCCTCACTCCCGACCCGCAGCCCCGAGCCCCCCTCAATCCCACCCTGCACCCCCGCTAGCCCGGCTCTGCCGGTGCCCCTCACTCCCGACCCGCAGCCCCCAGCCCCCCTCAATCCCACCCTGCACCCCCGCTAGCCCGGCCCTGCCGGTGCCCCACACTCCCGACCCGCAGCCCCCGGTGCCCCTCAATCCCACCCTGCACCCCCGCTAGCCCGGCTCTGCCGGTGCCCCTCACTCCCGACCCGCAGCCCCCAGCCCCCCTCAATCCCACCCTGCACCCCCGCTAGCCCGGCCCTGCCGGTGCCCCTCACTCCCGACCCGCAGCCCCCGGCCCCCCTCAATCCCACCCTGCACCCCCGCTAGCCCGGCTCTGCCGGTGCCCCTCACTCCCGACCCGCAGCCCCCAGCCCCCCTCAATCCCACCCTGCACCCCCGCTAGCCCGGCTCTGCCGGTGCCCCTCACTCCAGACCCGCAGCCCCAAGCCCCCCTCAATCCCACCCTGCACCCCCACTAGCCCGGCACTGCCGGTGCCCCTCACTCCAGACCCGCAGCCCCCAGCCCCCCTCAATCCCACCCTGCACCCCCGCTAGCCCGGCTCTGCCAGTGCCCCTCATTCCCGACCCGCAGCCCCCAGCCCCCCTCAATCCCACCCTGCACCCCCGCTAGCCCGGCCCTGCCAGTGCCCCTCATTCCCGACCCGCAGCCCCCGGCCCCCCTCAATCCCACCCTGCACCCCCGCTAGGCCGTCACTGCCGGTGCCCCTCACTCCCGACACCAATCCCCCAGCCCCCCTCAATCCCACCCTGCACCCCCGCTAGCCCGGCTCTGCCGGTGCCCCTCACTCCCGACCCCCAGCCCCCAGCCCCGCTCTCTCCCACCCTGCACCCCCGCTAGCGCGGCTCTGCCGGTGCCCCTCACTCCCGACCCGCAGCCCCCGGTCCCCCTCAATCCCACCCTGCACCCCCGCTAGCCTGGCCCTGCCGGTGCCCCTCACTCCCGACCCGCAGCCCCCGGTGCCCCTCAATCCCACCCTGCACCCCCGCTAGCCTGGCCCTGCCGCTGCCCCTCACTCCCGACTCGCAGCCCCCGGCCCCCCTCAATCCCACCCTGCACCCCCGCTAGCCCGGCTCTGCTGGTGCCCCTCACTCCCGACCCGCAGCCCCCTGCTAGCCCAGCCCTGCCCCCACAGCCCTGCCGGTGCCCCTCACTCCCGACCCGCAGCCCCCGGCCCCCCTCAATCCCACCCTGCACCCCCACTAGCCCGGCCCTGCCAGTGCCCCTCACTCCCGACCCGCAGCCCCCTGCTAGCCCGGCCCTGCCCCCCCAGCTCTGCTGGTGCCCCTCATTCCCAACCCGCGGCCCCCAGCCCTCCTCAATCCCACCCTGCACCCCGCTAGCCCGGCTCTGCCGGTGCCCCTCACTCCCGACCCGCAGCCCCCTGCTAGCCCGGCCCTGCTCCCCCAGCTCTGCTGGTGCCCCTCATTCCCAACCCGCGGCCCCCAGCCCTCCTCAATCCCACCCTGCAACCCTGCTAGCCCGGCTCTGCTGGTGCCCCTCATTCCCGACCCGCAGCCCCCGGCACCCCTCAATCCCACCCTGCACCCCCGCTAGCCCCGCTCTGCCGGTGCCCCTCACTCCCGACCCGCAGCCCCCTGCTAGCCCGGCTCTGCCGGTGCCCCTCACTCCCGACCCACAGCCCCCAGCCCCCCTCAATCCCACCCTGCACCCCGCTAGCCCGGCCCTGCCGGTGCCCCTCACTCCCGACCCGCAGCCCCCTGCTAGCCCGGCCCTGCCCCCCCAGCCCTGCCGGTGCCCCTCACTCCCGACCCGCAGCCCCCCTCAATCCCACCCTGCACCCCCGCTAGCCCGGCCCTGCCGGTGCCCCTCACTCCCGACCCGCAGCCCCTGCCAGCCCCGCCCTGGGCTCCCCCGCAGGTGGCCAGGGTGGTAACATCCCACGTGGTTGTTCTGGGATGGGGGGGGCAGTGAGGGCTCTTGGTTGGTCCTGTATCAGCATCAGGAATATTATGGGATTGTGCCTGAGTGCTCAAGTTTCCATGGAAACGTATCTCCATAAAGATCTACCCTATCCTGGGCTCTCACAACAAAGCCCAGAACTGGGCGCCAGGACTCCTGGGTTCCAGGCCGGGCTCTGGGAGGGGAGTGGGGTCTAGTGGTTAGAGTGGGGGGGGGCTGGGCACCAGGACTCCTGGGTTCCAGGCCGGGCTCTGGGAGGGGAGTGGGGTCTGGTGGTTAGAGTGGGGGGGGTGGGGCTAGGCACCAGGACTCCTGGGTTCCAGGCTGGGCTCTGGCAGGGGAGTGGGGTCTAGTGGTTAGAGGGGGGGGCTGGGAGCCAGGACGCCTGGGTTCCAGGCCGGGCTCTGGGAGGGGAGTGGGGTCTAGTGGTTAGAGGGGGGGGCAGGGCACCAGGACGCCTGGGTTCCAGGCCGGGCTCTGGGAGTGGGGTCTAGTGCAGGGTTTCTCAAACAGGGGTGGCTGCTTGTGCAGGGAAAGCCCCTGGCAGGCCGGGCTGGTTTGTTTTGTCCGCAGGGCCGGCCGATCGCGGCTCCCACTGGCCGCGGGTCGCTGCGCTGGGCCGATGGGAGCTGCTGGACGCGGCGGCCAGTAAGTCCCTTGGTCTGCGCCACGTCCCGCAGCTCCCATTGGCCCGGAGCAGTGATTCACAGCCAGTGGGAGCCGCGATCGGCCAGCCCTGCGGACGGGGCAGGTAAACACACCGGCCTGGCCCGCCTGGGGCTTTCCCTGCACAAGCAGCCACCCCAGTTGGAGAAACCCTGCTCTAGTGGGGGGGGTGGGGGCTGGGCGCCAGGACGCCTGGGTTCCAGGCCGGGCTCTGGGAGGGGAGTGGGGTCTAGTGGTTAGAGCATGGGGGGCTGGGCGCCAGGACTCCTGGGTTCCAGGCTGGGCTCTGGGAGGGGAGTGGGGTCTAGTGGTTAGAGCAGAGGGGGCTGGGCGCCAGGACTCCTGGGTCCAAGGCCGGGTTCTGGGAGGGGAGTGGGGTCTAGTGGTTAGAGCAGAGGGGGCTGGGCGCCAGGACTCCTGGGTCCCAGGCCGGGTTCTGGGAGGGGAGTGGGGTCCAGTGGTTAGAGTGGGGGGGGTTGGGCACCAGGACTCCTGGGTCCCAGGCTGGGCTCTGGGAGGGGAGTGGGGTCTAGTGGTTAGAGCAGAGGGGGCTGGGCGCCAGGACTCCTGGGTCCAAGGCCGGATTCTGGGAGGGGAGTGGGGTCTAGTGGTTAGAGTGGGGGGGGGCTGGGCACCAGGACTCCTGGGTCCCAGGCCGGGTTCTGGGAGGGGAGTGGGGTCTAGTGGTTAGAGCAGAGGGGGCTGGGCGCCAGGACTCCTGGGTCCCAGGCCGGGTTCTGGGAGGGGAGTGGGGTCTAGTGGTTAGAGCATGGGGGGGGGGGTTCCCCCCCTGCAGTGTGACCTGCTCCCTCCCCCGCGCCGCGCTCAGACAGACACCAGGCAGGTGGCGGCCGGGCCGGGCCGGGCCGGGAGCCAGGCCGGGAGCAGGTGTCCGGCCGGAATCCGGGCGCGTGGCTCTGGGCACGCAGGGGGCAGGGTGCCAAGCGCGGGGGGGGGGGTCCCGGCATTAACCCTGCACCCGCTGGAGACCCCCCAGCACCCCTGGGCCTTGGGCCCCACCCGCTCCGGCCCGCGGGCGCTTGGCCAGAGCGGGACCCGGGACGAGCCAAGGGGGCGACAGGCAGCGAGTGCGGAACCGTGAGCCAGGGAGGGAGGGGGATTTTCCTTCCTCCGCCCCCTCCCCCGCTCCCCCCCGCCCCTCCTTCCTCTGCCCCCTCCCCCCCCCGCTTTCTGCCCCTTTCCTTTGTGCACTCGCTCCCCGCCCCCCCCCGCTCTGTCTCTGCCTTTTTCTTCCCCCTCCCTCCCTCCCACCAGTGTAATTTTAGCCTCCTAGATGCCAAGGCCCCCCCCCGCATTCCCACACCATGTGCCCCCCCCGTCACTCGATCCCTGGGTAACAAAGGGGGAGGACGGGACAATAGCAAGGAGGCCAGACGGTCACCTTGCCCCGCACCAGCCCTTATATAGCCCTGCCCAGCGCACGGCCCCACAAGGCCTGGCCATATTAATAGTGGCCAGAGCCGAAAATAGAACCCAGGAGTCCTGACTCCCAATCCCCTCCCCTCTGACCACTAGCCCCCACTGCCCTCCCAGAGCCGGGGAGAGAACCCAGGAGTCCTGGCCCCCAGCCCCCACTGCCCTCCCAGAGCCGGGGAGAGAACCCAGGAGTCCTGGCCCCCAGCCCCCACTGCCCTCCCAGAGCCGGGGAGAGAACCCAGGAGTCCTGGCCCCCAGCCCCCACTGCCCTCCCAGAGCCGGGGAGAGAACCCAGGAGTCCTGGCCCCAGCCCCCACTGCCCTCCCAGTGCCGGGGAGAGAACCCAGGAGTCCTGGCCCCCCGCCCCCACTGCCCTCCCAGAGCCGGGGAGAGAACCCAGGAGTCCTGGCCCCCAGCCCCCACTGCCCTCCCAGTGCCAGGGAGAGAACCCAGGCGTCCTGGCCCCAGCCCCCACTGCCCTCCCAGTGCCGGGGAGAGAACCCAGGAGTCCTGGCCCCCAGCCCCCACTGCCCTCCCAGAGCCGGGGATAGAACCCAGGAGTCCTGGCCCCCAGCCCCCCTGCTCTGGCCACCAGAGCCCCCAGAGTTGCTGGCTCCCGGAAGGACGGGCAGGGAGCCGGGCGCGGCCTGGGGGATCCCGCCGGGCCAGAGGGGAGGGGAGGGAAGCCCTGGCCCGAGCTTCCCTGGAACAACAGGCAGGTGAGGGATGCCCCTGGAATGGGACCCAGACAATGGGAACCCCCCCCCCCCCGCAGGAATGCCCCTGGCCATTGTTCCGTGGGGCAGCCAGCCAGGGCCGGGGGGGGGCTGGGATCCCAGGGGCTGCAGGTCGGCCCAGCCCTGACCCCCGGCCCTGGCTGGCTGCCCCACGGAACAATGGCCAGGCGCATTCCTACGGGGGGGGGGTTCCCATTGTCTGGGTCCCATTCCACGGAACAATGGCCAGGCGCATTCCTACGGGGGGGGGGTTCCCATTGTCTGGGTCCCATTCCAGGGGCATCCCGCACCTGCCTGTTGTTCCAGGGAACGCTCGGGCCAGGGCTTCCCTCCCTCCCCTCCGGCCCGGCGCGATCCCCCAGGCCGCGCCCGGCTCCCTGCCCGTCCTGGGGCCTGTGACCCGTCCCCGCCCCCCCGGCTTTCCGGGACGACCTGGCCAAGGGCAGTTTGCACCCACGGGTCTTCGGCCGGCTCCCCAGACCCATTGGGGAGGAACCAGGGTGAGCGCCCGGAGCACCAGGAGCCGCCCGCCCGGTGGTGGCAGATCCAGGCAGAAATATTCCCCTCGGGCAGGTTTCGTTTCAGAGCCTCCTCCCCGGGTCCCACCCGCCCTCCCGGGTGCCGGGGCTTCATTTGGGAGCTGGAATTTAGATGATCAGCCGGGCTGGAAGGGGCCTCAGGAGGTATCTAGCCCACCCCCTGCTCAGAGCAGGGCCAACCCCCACGTGGCCCCCTCAGGGACTGAACTCACAGCCCTGGGGTTAGCAGCCAAGGCCCAAACCACGGAGCTGTCCCGCCAGACAGGGCTCCCGCCGGCTCAGCTCGGCTGGCTGCAAATCAACTGAGCCTGGATACCTGCCCGGCGGGGGCAGGGCTGCCGCTGGGAGAAGAGAGGCTGCTTGGGGGAGGCACCCACAGGTGGGGCAGGCCCCGCTCAGGCCCCGGCTGGCCCTACAGGAGGCCTGAGGGCCGGAGGCTGAGGGAGCCTCTCCCCAGCTCCCGAGGGAGAAGGGCCTGGCTGCCTGGGAGCCGGGCAGGGTACTTGGGTGGAGCAGGGCTGGGGAGGGGCGGAGGGAGCTGGGGGGCTCCGGCCTTGCTCAAAGGGCCGCCAGGGGGGCAGCCCAGAGATGGGCACAGGCAGCAGGTCCTGCCCCCTCGCCGATGATGAGGGGGTCACAGACTGCCGAGCCGTCCGCCCCAGCGAGCGGGGGCTTGATGGAGACGGGCAGTAGCCAGAGAGGGTTGGGGGTTCCCCTGGGTGGGGACACCCAGACTGGGGGTTACTGCTGGGGGCACAACCCCGACGTAAAGGGCCCCGGGGTCCGGGAGGGACACGGGGGCCAGCGGCAGGCGAGACACCGGCCTGCAGAGGGCGCGCTGGGCTGGGGAGCTAATTCCCAGGACGAGCAGCAGGAGGCGCCGCGCCGGTGAGTCTTCGCCCCGCCCCACAGCCAAGCCCGGACCTGTGCACTGGGCACCCAGGCCTCTCCTTGGAGGCCCAGACGCCGTCGGGAACAGACGGAAACGGAGAAGCTTTTCCCGGGCCGCGTTCCCTGCCCGCAGAGCCATGTTGTGACCACAAGGGCATCGCAGACTGTGTGTGTTGTCCGCAGACGCGCTGTGGGCTGCGCCCGGATTCGCGGCACCGGCGCCCAGGCGCTGTCTGATTTCCCGCCTCCACGTCTCGATCGATTGGTGCTGCCTCAGTTAACATGCCGCCGAGTCAGTGCCCTCCCCGGCGGCTCGGAGCGCGTATCCTCCCTGCCGGCTGGCGGCTCGGGGCACGGTCGCTGAGCGCCTGGCTGGGCCCGGAGTCGTTCGGCCGATGGCAAGGCCGACCTTGCGAGCTGCCCCAGCCGAGCGGTGGGTAAGATTTCGTCCTGCTCCTTCAGACTGTGCTACCGAGGGACAGCCGAGAACGGCGACACTGGCTCAGGCCAAAGGTCCATCCAGCCCAGTGTCCTGTCTCCCGCCAGCGGCCAGTGCCAGGTGCCCCGGAGGGGACGAAGAGCCAGGAATCATCAAGTGATTCGTTCCGTCGCCCTGGCCCAGCTTCCGGCACACGGAGGCTGCGGGACACCTTTGGTGTGGAGCAGTTCCTGGATCAATGCTTCACTCGCCCGGATATTTGCATGTAGATGAGAGAGAGAGAGTACAAAGCTTCCCAGTGTGGAGGCGCAGAGAGACGCTGTGACGGGCTGGATCACGGAGACGCCCTTGATGTGCTGAGACCACCTCTGAGCCGTTTTCCCTGCCAGCCTGGGACTGCAGTGCCCTGCCCGGTTGTGCCAGACCCACCAGCCTGCTGCAACACCGGCCCAGCTCTGAACCACCCCCCCGAAAGCTGCAGGCTTAACTGAAAACAGCTTAAGAAGCGCTCCTGTCTCCAGCACCCAGACACCCAGCTCCCAATGGGTCCGTTATAAGCTTTATCCAGGGTAAACTCATACACTGGTCACCCTCTGTAACACTGATAGAGAGAGATGCACAGAGTATTAATACACACTCTGAGTTAATTCATAAGGAAAAAGTGATTTTATGAAATACAGAAAGTGGGATTGACGTGGTGGTTCCAAGCAGTAACAGACAGAACAAAGTGAATTACCAAAGTGAATAAAATAAAACCTGCACGTCTAAGCCTAATAGAGTAAAAATAACTGAATACAGATAAGATCTCCCCCTCAGAGATGCTCCAATAAGCTTCTATCACAGACTGGAGACGGCTTCCTAGTCTGAGCCAGATCCTCTCCCCTGGTCCAGCCCTTGTTCCTGCTCAGGGGGTAACTAGGAGATTCCTCACGTCTGCAGCCCCCTTGTTCTGTTCCACCCACTTATCTAGCTTTTGCACAAGGCGGGAATCCTCTGTCCCTCTCTGGGTCCCCCCCACACTCCTTCTCAATGGAAAAGCACCAGGTTAAAGCTGGATTCCAGTTCAGGTGACATGATCACATGTCACTGCAAGTCTTCATTGCCCACTTGCCAGCACACACGGATACAGGAAGACTCACAAGCAAACAGAGCCATCTACAGTCTATTGTCCTGGTTAACGGGAGTCATCGAGATTCCAAACCACCATTAATGGCCCACACTTTGCATAATGACAATAGGCCCTCGGAGTGATATTTCATATTCCTAGTTTCAGATGCAAGAGTGGTACATTTATACAAACAGGATGATCACACTCAGTAGATTCCAAGCTTTGTAATGATGCCTTACAAGAGACCTTTTGCATGAAGCATATTCCAGTTACATTCTATTCACGCGCGTTAGCATATTCTCATAAAATCCTCGAGAGGGACCGTCACAGACGCCATTTGAAGAGCCATGGAGGGCTTGCTCTAGCCTTGTAGACCAAGAAGACTAGGAGCAAGGACATGTCCTTTCTTCACCCATTCGTGATTGGAAGCAGGTCTGTTAGAGCGCCAGCCACACCAACTCTTCCAACCAAGCCTTCGTGGCACTGCCGACTGCTGTTAAGAAATTTGTCTGGATGTCCAAATTTCGCAAGGACTTTCCAGACGGCAGTGGGGTTGACCATGTCAAAAGCTTAGACCAGGAACGACGATGTACAAAGGTTGAGGCTGTGCGCGATATTTTTCCGGTACTTGTCGAAGGATGCAAATCACGTCAACAGTGCTCCGGGGATCAGAAGCTGTATCCAAGCAAGAATCTTACCAGCCGTGAGGAGGAAGCAGATGCCGCGGCAGTTACCACAGTTGCTATTTGAGCTTTTGTGCTTATGGATCGTGATAATTTTGGCCTCTTTCAATTGCTGCGGTGTGACTTCTTGAAGCCAGAGACACATGAGAAGAATGCACAGAGCCCGTCAAAGAGAAGGTTTCCTCTGAGTTTCAAAACTTCAGCTGAAAGAGCACCGTGCCCAGGAGATTTGTTATTTTTCATGGCTTGGATGGCCTTCAAACACCACAGCTTGCATGGGTGGATCTGCACGTGTGTAAGATGCAGGCTTTTGTGGGCGTTATTCAGTGACTCAGAGACAGCAGAGAGACGATTAAGTGCTTCCCAAAAGTGCTCATGCCACCGTTGGCGGACGGCAGTGCGATCCATTATAAAAAGTTTGCCATCTGACTTGTTAGCGGCATCAAGGCAGATCGGGTAGGGCTGTACACAGCTTTTACCACATCACAGAAGCTTCTGGAGTCACTTTTTCCCACAAGGACCTGCAGTTCCTCCACTCTGCAGGCAAGCCACGTTTTGCATTTGGCGGCGTTTGTGCTGAAGCGTTCCACAAGCTACTGCCTATCTGGCCCTTTTCGACTCGGAGAACGGGTCAGCTAAGAGCACATCACATCCTTGCTGTTTGGCATCAAGGAGAGTCGATATTTCAGGATCGTGATCAGCAAACCAGTCTGCGTGACGGCGTTTCTTATATCCAGCGCAGTCCACAACACTATTCTAGATTGTAGCATGCATTTGGCAGATGCCTCAGCACTGATTGTTGGACGAGTTTCCAAAATCGCAGCTGAAAATTGTTTGGCGTCAACAGATCTTACAACCAGGCAACAGTCAGACGCTTAGCGGGCTGGTTTGTGCATTTCTGGCCAAATACAAAGGGAGAACTCCAGCTGAACAAGATGCTGGGCCGTTCACCGATCAGCTCCGGACAATACTCGGGTTATACTCCCAAGGGTGCTGGCAAAACAGGGGCCAGCTCAAGCCAAAACCGGTCTCAGCTGAACCCCGACGAATAGCTGGACCCAGTCTGGCTCAACCTGTATGTTTATTAGAGTTCTAAAACCGTGCGAAGTGTCTAGACTTTATGAAATGCTCGTGAGTTGCCACCTGCACTAATCTCACTTACAGCCCTGTAGCCCACGCTATAAGGTAATGCAGGGTTTGCACTGGAACTTTGGACACCAGCCGACATGAGAGAAGCATTCGCAAGCATTAAATACTAGCTGCCAGCAGGAGGCGATATGTCTTGCCCGACGGAAAATGGCCCGTCAACCCCAGATGAACCACAGTGGAACATCAGAAGACCAATGATTTTGTGGATTGCTTCCCCCACCCTATGAAGAGGAGCCGTGCAACTGACTTCTTCCCGACAGCTAAATCTGCAACTCAAGCCGGCAGGAAAGGAATAAAAAGCCCTACCAAGGGGGAGCTGCTTTGCGTCTCAGGGGAGAGGATTGCTAAGCATAAGAAACAGATCCCAGGATTAGCCCCAAAAGACACATTTGCTCAGGGCCTGTCTACGCTACAAAATTAAGACGACCTAACTGACGTTGGCAGACAGCTGCCGCAGTAGTGACATCACTTGTGGTGTCTACACTCTGCTCCTTGTGTCGGCGGCGTGCGTCCTCACCGGGGGCACTGATCCCGAGTGGACTGTCGGCGCTGAAAGCCAGTAACAGCCAATTTTATGGGAGCAAAATTTTAGTGTAGACACGTCCGTGGATAAGCTGACGTAAATTGCCTTGCGGCGATCCAATCTGTTGTGTAGACCAGACCTTATTATAGATGCGTCTGTTCATCTTTTGAAACGTAAGCCTGTAACTCATTTGTATGTGTGTTTCCCTGCTTTAACCTTGTCAATAACTCTCCGATTTCCTCTTGCTAGGTAAGAAACCTTTCACCACTTTATTATATGATTGGCGACAAGCCTTGTCTCTGAGGTGAGATCGAAGGGCCAGTTGATCTGGGGTCAGCAACAGGTCCTTTGGGAGTGGGAGTAACATGACTATGGTTTCAGAGTGGTAACCGTGTGAGTCTACCAGCAAAACCAACGAGGAGTCCTTGTGGCACCTTAGAGACTAACAAATGTATTTGGGCAGAAGCTTTCGTGGGCTACAACCCACTTCACCAGATGCCTGGAGTGGAAAATACAGGAGCAGGTAGATATATTACAGCACATGAAAAGCTGGGAGTTGCCTTACCAAGCGGGGGGTCAGTGCTAACGAGGCCAAATCAATCAGGGTGGATGGGGCCCATTCCCAGCAGTTGACGTGAAGGTGTGAGTAGCAACAGAGGGAAAATGACTTTTTGTAGTGACCCAGCTGCTTCCAGTCTTTATTCAGGCTTAATTGGATGGTGTCAAGTTTGCAAATTAATTCCAGTCCTGCAGCTTCTCGTTGGAGTCTGGTTTTGAAGTTCTTTTGTGGCAGAATGGCAACTTTTCAGTCTGTTACTGAGTGTCCAGGGAGACTGAAGTGCTCTCCTACTGGCTTTTGTATGTTACAATTCTTGATGTCTGATTTGTGTCCATTTATTCTTTTGCACAGAGCAGGGTTTCTCAAACAGGGAAAGCCCCTGGCGGGCCGGACCAGGCCGGGCCGGTGTGTTTACCTGCCCCGTCTGCAGGTCCGGTCGATTGCAGCAGGTAGGTAAGAAGAGCGGTCAGTAGGTTTCTGGTATAGGGTGGGGTTTATGTGACCATCGCTTATTTGCACTGTAGCATCCAGGAAGTGGATTTCTTGTGTGGACTGAATATTGACTATTGTTGTGATTTTTGGTATACGGGACCATCGATCCTGACAAGCTTGACAAGGGAGACCGGAGTGCCCACGGGGACTGAGTGTGACTCCAGGGTTCGGCTGTTACGCACTTGAGACGTGGGTGGTGACATCTAAGCACAGTAGAACCCCATTTATCCGACCCTCCGTTATCCGGTTCTCTGCATGACACGAACAACCTCTGACTCCAGGCCCAGAAGCAGGCGACTTCTCCTGTGGCCACTAGATGGCGCTGCAGCACGGCACTTGCCCATTCTCCGGCTTAACCGTCCAATCTAGGCCGGGTCCCAACGAGATGGGGTAACCGGGGTTCTGCTGTGTAGCACTCACAGCCGATTGGGGGCGTCTGCCCCGCTTCCCGAGAGTCTGCCCTGAGGTCGGTTCTCATTGCAGGTCAACCGGACCCTCCCAGCTCGTAGGTCCCGCTGTCAAACCAACCCATAGTCAACTGGATGCCAACGATGCAAGCGAGTGTTCGGATATAGATATTCCGGCCTGTCTGCAAAGGCCTTTAAGCATTTAGGTGTATTCTTCTCACTTAGCTAGTCATAGAGGTATAAAAGAAAGAATTAAAAATCACTGCCTGTGTAGTGGCCTTCTCTTGCTGTGACAGTCTGAGGCCTGGTTCTTTAGCAGCCATAAACTGGGAAGTGTACGGTCACGTCCTCATGTTCCAAACTAGTCATATTAAAATCAGGCAATCTGGGGCTGTTAGGAAGGTGATTCAACCTATCACCTCCAGAGAAAGGGAAGAGCCTAGAAATTTAGTTTAATAGTTTTCTGTCTGGTAAAAACTCACTCATCAACAGACACAGCTGGAGAACCCTTCTGTCTGTGTAGCTGTAGTTGTAAAACCCTTCTGTCTGCGTAGATGTAGTTGTGAAATCCTCACTTCTGTATTGTTTTGTAGGTTTATTTGCATGGGTCTCTGTCTGGTTCTGTGATTGTTTCTGTCTGCTGTATCATTAATTTTTGAACTAATTAAGGTGGTGGGATATAATTGGTTAGCTAATCATGTTACAATACATTAGGATTGGTTAGGTAAATTTTAGTAGAATGCCTGGTTAAGGTATAGCTGAAAATATTACTATATAAATTAGGGGCAAACAGGAAGTAAGTTGAAATTTGAAAATAAGGAAAAGGAACTTGAATTGAAGCTTGCTGGAAGTTCACCCCAATAAACATCGAATTGGTTGCACCTTCGGACTTCGGGTCCTGTTGCTCTCTGTTCACGCGAGAAGGCCCAGGGAAGGGGAAAAGTGAAGGAATAAGCTCTCTAACAGCGAGGGCACGTCCAGGTCGGCTTGTATTTGTCGGGGAGCCAAAGGCCAGCGTTTGTGATAAGTAATTGGGGCCCAACGCAGGCCATCAGCAGAAGTCTGCCATTACCGTTCATCTTGCCATGTCTGCCACGTAGGCAACGCCACGCAGAATGGTGAAAGTCACTGAGGCGAATCCTCTCATTTTCATGGGGAGTCAACGAAACAAGATCTTTTAGTTTGGAGCAAAATGGCTCCTCCCCCTCATTAGGGTTAGTCATTGTCAGGCACAGGCACTGTTCAGTCGGAGCATCATTGATCTGTCATTTAGTCTAGGGGTTCTCAACCACGGGTACATGTACCCCGGGGGGCACGCAGGGTTCTTCCAGGGGGTACATCAGCTCAGCTGGGATTTGCCTGGTTGTAAACAGGCTGCAGAAGAAGCAGGAGCGAAGTCAGGACACACCAGGATTTCACACAGACAATGACTTGTTTATGCTGCTCTATCTACTACATCAGTGGTTCTCAAACTGCGAGTTGCGACCCCAAAGCGAGTTGCGAGTTCGTTTTTATGGGCTGGCGTTAGACTCACTGGGGTCCAGTGCAGATAGTCGAAGCCCGAGCAATTTAGCTTTGCCTCGCTTGGCACGCCCCTAAGTCCGGCCTCGAGAGTCGGAATAGAGTCGGTGTGGAGAAAAACTTGGTTGTTGCTGTCGTTTCACCGCCTCCCAGAACGCCAGGGCTCACAAGTGAAAACCAGGGTCATGGATCACACGGAAATGGAAGCACCATATGTACAGTCCAGTCGATTGCTTTTATAACTAGATGGTACCAATGAGAGAGTCAGCAATCTGTCAGTACCAGTGCGCTGGGACAATTCTGAATGTTTACGCCTGATGTTGTAAGCGAGTCGTTTTTACATGAGGTGAAACTTGGGGTATGTAAGACAAATCAGACTCCTGAAAGGGGGCCGGCAGTCTGGGAAGGTTGAGAGCCCTGCGATGAGGACAGACGACTAGACTAGACGACCACTTGAGGTCCCTTCCAGTCCTGCGGTTTATCCCGATGGGCAGGTCCCTTCCAGCCCCTGCGGTTTATCCCGACGGGCAGGTCCCTTCCAGCCCCTGCGGTTTATCCCGACGGGCAGGTCCCTTCCCGTCCCTGCGGTTTATCCCCACGGGCAGGTCCCTTCTCGTCCCTGCGGTTTATCCCGACGGGCAGGTCCCTTCCCGTCCCTGCGGTTTATCCCGACGGGCAGGTCCCTTCCAGCCCCTGCGGTTTATCCCCACGGGCAGGTCCCTTCCCGTCCCTGCGGTTTATCCCCACGGGCAGGTCCCTTCCCGTCCCTGCGGTTTATCCCGACGGGCAGGTCCCTTCCCGTCCCTGCGGTTTATCCCCACGGGCAGGTCCCTTCCAGCCCCTGCGGTTTATCCCGACGGGCAGGTCCCTTCCAGCCCCTGCGGTTTATCCCGACGGGCAGGTCCCTTCCAGCCCCTGCGGTTTATCCCGACGGGCAGGTCCCTTCCAGTCCCTGCGGTTTATCCCGACGGGCAGGTCCCTTCCAGCCCCTGCGGTTTATCCCGACGGGCAGGTCCCTTCCAGTCCTGCGGTTTATCCCGACGGGCAGGTCCCTTCCCGTCCCTGCGGTTTATCCCCATGGGCAGGTCCCTTCCCGTCCCTGCGGTTTATCCCGACGGGCAGGTCCCTTCCAGTCCCTGCGGTTTATCCCGACGGGCAGGTCCCTTCCCGTCCCTGCGGTTTATCCCCATGGGCAGGTCCCTTCCCGTCCCTGCGGTTTATCCCGACGGGCAGGTCCCTTCCCGTCCCTGCGGTTTATCCCGACGGGCAGGTCCCTTCCAGCCCCTGCGGTTTATCCCGACGGGCAGGTCCCTTCCAGCCCCTGCGGTTTATCCCGACGGGCAGGTCCCTTCCAGCCCCTGCGGTTTATCCCGACGGGCAGGTCCCTTCCCGTCCCTGCGGTTTATCCCGACGGGCAGGTCCCTTCCCGTCCCTGCGGTTTATCCCCACGGGCAGGTCCCTTCCAGTCCCTGCGGTTTATCCCCACGGGCAGGTCCCTTCCAGCCCCTGCGGTTTATCCCCACGGGCAGGTCCCTTCCAGTCCCTGCGGTTTATCCCGACGGGCAGGTCCCTTCCCGTCCCTGCGGTTTATCCCCATGGGCAGGTCCCTTCCCGTCCCTGCGGTTTATCCCGACGGGCAGGTCCCTTCCAGCCCCTGCGGTTTATCCCCACGGGCAGGTCCCTTCCCGTCCCTGCGGTTTATCCCCACGGGCAGGTCCCTTCCCGTCCCTGCGGTTTATCCCGACGGGCAGGTCCCTTCCAGCCCCTGCGGTTTATCCCCACGGGCAGGTCCCTTCCAGTCCCTGCGGTTTATCCCCACGGGCAGGTCCCTTCCCGTCCCTGCGGTTTATCCCGACGGGCAGGTCCCTTCCAGTCCCTGCGGTTTATCCCCACGGGCAGGTCCCTTCCCGTCCCTGCGGTTTATCCCCACGGGCAGGTCCCTTCCCGTCCCTGCGGTTTATCCCCACGGGCAGGTCCCTTCCAGTCCCTGCGGTTTATCCCCACGGGCAGGTCCCTTCCAGCCCCTGCGGTTTATCCCCACGGGCAGGTCCCTTCCAGTCCCTGCGGTTTATCCCCATGGGCAGGTCCCTTCCCGTCCCTGCGGTTTATCCCGACGGGCAGGTCCCTTCCCGTCCCTGCGGTTTATCCCCACGGGCAGGTCCCTTCCCGTCCCTGCGGTTTATCCCCATGGGCAGGTCCCTTCCAGTCCCTGCGGTTTATCCCGACGGGCAGGTCCCTTCCAGTCCCTGCGGTTTATCCCCACGGGCAGGTCCCTTCCCGTCCCTGCGGTTTATCCCCACGGGCAGGTCCCTTCCCGTCCCTGCGGTTTATCCCCACGGGCAGGTCCCTTCCAGTCCCTGCGGTTTATCCCCACGGGCAGGTCCCTTCCAGCCCCTGCGGTTTATCCCGACGGGCAGGTCCCTTCCAGTCCCTGCGGTTTATCCCCATGGGCAGGTCCCTTCCAGTCCCTGCGGTTTATCCCCACGGGCAGGTCCCTTCCCGTCCCTGCGGTTTATCCCCACGGGCAGGTCCCTTCCCGTCCCTGCGGTTTATCCCGACGGGCAGGTCCCTTCCAGCCCCTGCGGTTTATCCCGACGGGCAGGTCCCTTCCGGCCCCTGCGGTTTATCCCGACGGGCAGGTCCCTTCCAGTCCCTGCGGTTTATCCCGACGGGCAGGTCCCTTCCAGCCCCTGCGGTTTATCCCGACGGGCAGGTCCCTTCCCGTCCCTGCGGTTTATCCCCACGGGCAGGTCCCTTCCCGTCCCTGCGGTTTATCCCCACGGGCAGGTCCCTTCCCGTCCCTGCGGTTTATCCCGACGGGCAGGTCCCTTCCAGCCCCTGCGGTTTATCCCGACGGGCAGGTCCCTTCCCGTCCCTGCGGTTTATCCCGACGGGCAGGTCCCTTCCAGCCCCTGCGGTTTATCCCGACGGGCAGGTCCCTTCCAGCCCCTGCGGTTTATCCCGACGGGCAGGTCCCTTCCCGTCCCTGCGGTTTATCCCCATGGGCAGGTCCCTTCCAGCCCCTGCGGTTTATCCCGACGGGCAGGTCCCTTCCCGTCCCTGCGGTTTATCCCCACGGGCAGGTCCCTTCCCGTCCCTGCGGTTTATCCCCACGGGCAGGTCCCTTCCCGTCCCTGCGGTTTATCCCCATGGGCAGGTCCCTTCCAGCCCCTGCGGTTTATCCCCACGGGCAGGTCCCTTCCCGTCCCTGCGGTTTATCCCCACGGGCAGGTCCCTTCCAGCCCCTGCGGTTTATCCCCACGGGCAGGTCCCTTCCAGCCCCTGCGGTTTATCCCCACGGGCAGGTCCCTTCCCGTCCCTGCGGTTTATCCCGACGGGCAGGTCCCTTCCCGTCCCTGCGGTTTATCCCCATGGGCAGGTCCCTTCCAGCCCCTGCGGTTTATCCCGACGGGCAGGTCCCTTCCAGCCCCTGCGGTTTATCCCCACGGGCAGGTCCCTTCCAGTCCCTGCGGTTTATCCCCATGGGCAGGTCCCTTCCAGTCCCTGCGGTTTATCCCGACGGGCAGGTCCCTTCCAGCCCCTGCGGTTTATCCCGACGGGCAGGTCCCTTCCCGTCCCTGCGGTTTATCCCGACGGGCAGGTCCCTTCCAGTCCCTGCGGTTTATCCCGACGGGCAGGTCCCTTCCCGTCCCTGCGGTTTATCCCGACGGGCAGGTCCCTTCCCGTCCCTGCGGTTTATCCCGACGGGCAGGTCCCTTCCAGCCCCTGCGGTTTATCCCGACGGGCAGGTCCCTTCCTGTCCCTGCGGTTTATCCCGACGGGCAGGTCCCTTCCAGTCCCTGCGGTTTATCCCGACGGGCAGGTCCCTTCCAGTCCCTGCGGTTTATCCCGACGGGCAGGTCCCTTCCGGCCCCTGCGGTTTATCCCGACGGGCAGGTCCCTTCCCGTCCCTGCGGTTTATCCCGACGGGCAGGTCCCTTCCAGTCCCTGCGGTTTATCCCGACGGGCAGGTCCCTTCCAGTCCCTGCGGTTTATCCCCATGGGCAGGTCCCTTCCCGTCCCTGCGGTTTATCCCGACGGGCAGGTCCCTTCCAGCCCCTGCGGTTTATCCCCACGGGCAGGTCCCTTCCCGTCCCTGCGGTTTATCCCCACGGGCAGGTCCCTTCCAGCCCCTGCGGTTTATCCCGCTCTGAGTCTGCGGCGGGACCCTCGCTGGCTCCGCGTCTGCGGCGGGTCCCTTGCTGGCGCCGAGTCTGCGGCGGGTCCCTCGCTCGCTCTGAGTCTGCGGCGGGTCCCTCGCTCCCGTCTGCTCCTCACTCCATGTCCCCGGCCAGCCCCAAACTGACTCACCCTCCCGCCCCTCCTCCTCTGGGCTTTGTCCCTTCCCCGGCCAGGGGGTCACCTGATTCCTTTGTTCTCCAGCCCCTTTAGCTCTCACCTTGCAGGGGGGACGGGCCCAGCCATCAGACGCCAGGAGACAGAGTGTCGGCCAGTTACGTGCACTGGCCCTTTGCTCTGCACCAATCCCACCCCCATCCCACCCCCTAGAGACTAAGAAGTGGGGGGAGCTCGATGGCGCTCGCAGGCCGCACGTGGGAAGGTTTATGCAGCCACCTCAATACCCTGGGGTTCAACCTGGGACGGGGTCTTCTCCCAGCACTCCCGTCTGGGGGGCTGCGATTCGGGCTCTCTCGCTTAGGAGCCCCCCGCTTGCCCTTGGCCACCCCCTGCCCAGGTGTCTCTGTCTCCCGCCGCTCGGCACCCGCCCCTGGCACTGGCTGCAGCCAGGCCAGGGCAGAGGGCTCAGTAGACACCACAGATACGGTGCAGCTCTGTCCGGGCCTGCCCCATGGCCGGGCCTTTCTTCCTTGTGGCCACGGAGTTCTGCTCCCGGGGCAGCAGCTTCTCGCGTGGACACCCAGCGGGTGTCTCCCTCCCTGAGCATCGACCTGCGGCTGGGGAACACTGCAGAGGGCTTGGCACTGTCCGGGTTTACCATCCCTCCCGCCCTCTCAGCCCCGGGGGGCTGGCTACAGGCAGGCAGGTGTCCCGAGCCCTGCAGCCGCTCCCCCTGCCAGCCGGGTCGTTCGCATTTTCACTGACCATTTCCACCCCGGCCAATGGATTCAGATTCAAACCCTCGGCCGTCACCGGAGCAGGGCCTGGACCCTGTCCCAGAGACCCAGTCACCCCCCAACAGGGCCTCCCAGCCGATATCCTGGAGAACCCCAACGGCCGGCCAGCCCCACCCCTCCTGGGGCTGCACAGGGGTCCGGCCATAGGCAGGGCGAGGGGCTTCACCCCGGGGACCTTCACCCAGGTCACCCAGCCCCTCAGCATCTGCGGCTGCACCACCCCAGTTCTCTCTGTCCCGGGGTCCTGCCACCCCAGGCAGGTCTCCCCACTGACCCCCACCGTCCGCTCCCACTGGGGGTCCGAGGGGCCCGAGCCCAGGAGACTCCACGCAGACATACAGGCCGGGGCCAGGAGCGGGAGCCAGTCCAGCACCCCACCCATCCGGCTGACAGCGGCTATGGCCTGGGGCCCCAGCAAGGGAGCTGGATACGGGGCGTTTCCGCAGGGACCCCTGGCTCAATCACCCGCCTGCTCGAAGGCCGTGTGCTGGGCATCCACGTCCCCCCCTCCTTAACCAGGGGCAGCAGTTTAGTGTCGAGGTCCCCAGCAGAACTGGCAGCCCGGGGTCCATCCCCACTCACCCCGGGGCAGCCCCCTATGCCTCCCCGCTCCACCAGCGCCAGGCCAGGCTGCTGCTGCTTCTCCTGCAGCTTCTCCTCGGGCTCTCGCTGTCTCTCCCGGTCCTCTCGCTCGCTCAGGCTCTGCTCCCATCCCGATGGGGAACCCGATTGTGAAGCCCCTCGTCTGGCTGGGGACCAGACTCTCGGGGATGCCTGGCTGCTGCTCCAGCTGCTCCCAGATCCTCCTGTAGCTCCATGTGGGTCAGGAATCTGCTCCTCAGAGCGGCTCCAGCTGCACGATTACCTGGGCCTTGGGGAACTTCCCTCTGTGTGCACAGGGTCACAATGTCCCTCTTAAGGGGATGGTGATAGGCCACCACCGGGTCCATTTGGGGGGGCAGCGAGCCAGACCCCCACATCTGCTCCTCACTCCACGTCTCCAGCCAGCCCCAAACTGACTCACCCTCCAGCCCCTCCTCCTCTGGGCTTTGTCCCTTCCCCGGCCAGGGGGTCACCTGATTCCTTTGTTCTCCAGCACTTTTAGCTCTCACCTTGCAGGGGCGGGGCCCCGGCCATCAGTTGCCAGGAGACAGAGTGTCGGCCAGTTACGTGCACTGGCCCTTTGCTCTGCACCAATCACACCCCCATCCCACCCCCTAGAGACTTAAGAACTGCACAGGGGAAACTGAGGCACCCACACAGTATTCAGTGGAAACATTAAGAACAGTCGCACTTCATCACAGGGGCAGAGTCTGTGGGGCTAGTGGTTGGGGGGGGGGGAGCCAGGACTCCTGGGTTCTTGGGGGCGGGCTAGAGGGTGGGGGGGGCTGGGAGCCAGCACTCCTGGGTTTTCTGGGGGGGCTAGTGGTTGGGGGGGTGATGAAGTGGGAGATTTTCTTGTTTTGCCAATGGGTTGTATGCAGAGGGAGCGGGACTCAGTGTCCCCGGGTGTTACTGGTTTAACGAGGGGAGGGGAGAGGGAGTTCGTTGGGACACAGGACTGGAGAGGGAACTCGGGACCCCGGCCGATGGCCTGGGGGATGGAGACCCCAGCGACTGGTGCCCTGGGGACCCGGCTCAGGAGTCGCAGCCGGTTCTGGCCGGGGGGACAATGGGCCCCGGTGACCTGAGCAGCCGGTTCCAGCCAGAGGGGGGCTGAGAGGGGAGGAGACTCAGGCCCGGTTTACGCCCGTTTCCCTGGAGAGAAGCCAATGCACGGGGGGGGCTTGGGGCCGGGGGTATCGGAGGCCCCACTGGGAGCAGGGGGCTCGGGGCTGGAGGGGGCAGCAGGCAGAGCCCCCCTGGCTGCAGGGGGACTGGGCTGGGCTGAGGGAGGCCAGGCCGGGGAGTTTCCTGTGCTGGGTTCAATGCTCAATAAACCTCCTGTGTTACGCTGGGGAGAGTCGCTCCGGGCTGGAGACCAGGGGGCATCAGCCCCTTCGGGGGCAGAGGCCGGGGGGCCCCGAGCGAGGGGGCTCCCTGGGGGGCCCACGGCAGAGCCAGACACGCTGAGGCTCAGAGAGGGGCGGCTCCAGGGGTGGAGGGGCCTGACCCCGGGAGACAGGGCCCCCGAGAGGGGCTGTCGCACTGGCAGGCCCCCCCCCACGGACCGCGCAGAGCCATGATCTGATGAGGATGGGAGCCAGGACTCCTGGGTTCTCTGGGGGTGGCTAGTGGCGGGGGGGGGGGGGCTGGGAGCCAGGACTCCTGGGTTCTCTGGGGGTGGCTAGTGGTGGGGGGTGGGTGGGAGCCAGGACTCCTGGGTTCTCTGGGGGTGGCTAGTGGCGGGGGGTGGGTGGGAGCCAGGACTCCTGGGTTCTCTAGGGGTGGCTAGTGGCGGGGGGGGGGGCTGGGAGCCAGGACTCCTGGGTTCTCTGGGGGTGGCTAGTGGCGGGGGGTGGGTGGGAGCCAGGACTCCTGGGTTCTCTGGGGGTGGCTAGTGGCAGGGGGGGGGGGGCGGGGAGCCAGGACTCCTGGGTTCTCTGGGGGAGGCTAGTGGCGGGGGGGGGGCCAGGGAGCCAGGACTCCTGGGTTCTCTGGGGCAGACGAGTGGCGGGGGGGGGGCTGGGTGCCAGGACTCCTGGGTTCTCTGGGGGGTGGCTAGTGGCGGGGGGGGGGCTGGGAGCCAGGACTCCTGGGTTCTCTGGGGGTGGCTAGCAGGGGGGGGGGCTGGGAGCCAGGATGCCTGGGTTCTCTGGGGGTGGCTAGTGGCGGCGGGGGGGGGGGGGCTGGGAGCCAGGACTCCTGGGTTCTCTGGGGGTGGCTATTGGCGGAGGGGGGGGGGGGCTGGGAGCCAGGACTCCTGGGTTCTCTGGGGGTGGCTAGTGGCGGGGGGGGGGGGGGCTGGGAGCCAGGACTCTTGGATTCATGCGGGGCGGGGGGAAGATCAAACAAGACCCGCCTCCCCGCTGCCTGTTTTTCCCTCAGGCTCCATTCTTTAGGCTGCTAGGGCATCTCTCCCTCCCATTGGTCTCAATCCCTGTCAGTCACTCTCAGCCCGCCCCGCTCCCAGAGTATGATTGACCCGTTAAGGCTATATAGGAGGAGCCCGGGGGCTGATTGGCTTAAATTTAGTGCGCTGAGGCGGGCATGGTGCTATGATTGGTTGATTCCCCACCCTACAGGAGGCGGGGTTAAACTCATCAGGTGCCACGCCGCGATTGGCCGGGTCCGCGCTAACGAGGCGGAAATGAGCCCCTGATTGGTTCAATCAGCCGTCAGGAGGCGGGACCCTGGACGCCGATTGGTCGAAGCGGGCACCGAGGCGGAAGTGGCCAGAGCGCCCGGCGCCGCGTGTTTCACTGCCTGGGGAGGCCGGGATGGAGGAGGCGGCGGCGGCGGCGGCGCCCGCGCCCGGGCTGCGGGTGAGGGGGGATCTGGGTGTGGGGCACACGGGGGGGTGCACGGGGAGGGGGGTCCGGGTGTGGGGCACACGGGGGGGGCTGGGGATCCGGGGGGGGACACACGGGGGGGGGCTGGGGAAGGGGGTCCGGGTGTGGGGCACACGGGGGTGGGGGGCTGGGGGTGCACGTGGGAGGGGGGCTGGGGAAGGGGTCCCGGTGTGGGGCACACGGGGGGGGGAGGCTGGGGAAGGGGATCCGGGGCTGGGGCACACGGGGGGGGGGCTGGGGGTGCACGTGGGAGGGGGATCCGGTGTGGGGCACACGGAGGGGGGACTGGGGAAGGGGTCCCGGTGTGGGGCACACGGAGGGGGGGCTGGGGACGGGGTCCCGGTGTGGGGCACACGGGGGGGGCTGGGGATCCGGGGGTGGGACACACGGGGGTGGGGGGCTGGGGGTGCACGTGGGAGGGGGCTGGGGAAGGGGTCCCGGTGTGGGGCACACGGGGGGGGGAGGCTGGGGACGGGGCTCCGGGGCTGGGGCACACGGGGGGGGGGCTGGGGGTGCACGTGGGAGGGGTCCCGGTGTGGGGCACACGGAGGGGGGGCTGGGGAAGGGGTCCCGGTGTGGGGCACACGGAGGGGGGGCTGGGGGTGCACGGGGAGGGGGCCTGGCGGGGGGGGGAGCGGGGTGGCTCAGTTTAAAGTCTCCCCACCCTGCAGGAACAGCTGGTGTCCGACCTGCCCCCCGCGCTGGCCCTGCTGGGGTCACTCCAGGAGCAGGTGAGGGAGACCCCGACCCCCCCCCGATCCTAGATCATGCCCCCTCCCAGGGGAAAGGCCCCACTCACCCCCTCTTCCCCCCCAGGTTGTCGGGGTCACGGCCCATGTCCAGGGGCTGCTGCAGAGGGTCCGGGCCGGTGCCTTCCCCACAGAGAAGGTGAGAGCGTGGGGGGGGAGGGGACCTGCTGCGTCCTCTTCTCCCCTAGATGCCCCCGGGTGTCCCCCCATCCTGCCCCCACCCCTCCTCTCCCCTCTCCCGGGTGTCCCCCCCATCCCGCCCCGTCCCTCTCCCAGGGTGTCCCCCCATCCCTCCCCTGTCCCCCCGTCCCTCTCCCGGGTGTCCCCCCATCCTGCCCCCACCCCTCCTCTCCCCTACCCCAGGTGTGCCCCCCATCCCGCCCTGTCCCTCTCCCGGGTGTCCCCCCCATCCTGCCCCTGTCCCCCCCGTCCCTCTCCCGGGTGTCCCCCCCATCCCGCCCCGTCCCTCTCCCGGGGGTCCCCCCCATCCCGCCCCTGTCCCCCCCGTCCCTCTCCTGGGTGTCCCCCCATCCTGCCCCCACCCCTCCTCTCCCCTACCCCAGGTGTGCCCCCCATCTTGCCCCGTCCCCACCCCGTCCCTCTCCCGGGTGTCCCCCCCATCCCGCCCCTGTCCCCCCCGTCCCTCTCCCGGGTGTCCCCCCCCATCCCGCCCCTGTCCCCCCCGTCCCTCTCCCGGGTGTCCCCCCCATCCCGCCCCTGTCCCCCCGTCCCTCTCCCGGGTGTCCCCCCATCCCTCCCCTGTCCCCCCGTCCCTCTCCCGGGTGTCCCCCCCATCCCTCCCCTGTCCCTCTCCCAGGGTGTCCCCCCATCCCTCCCCTGTCCCCCCCGTCCCTCTCCTGGGTGTCCCCCCATCCTGCCCCCACCCCTCCTCTCCCCTACCCCAGGTGTGCCCCCCATCCCGCCCTGTCCCTCTCCCGGGTGTCCCCCCCATCCCGCCCCTCCCCGTCCCTCTCCCGGGTGTCCCCCCCTGTCCCCCCGTCCCTCTCCCGGGTGTCCCCCCATCCCTCCCCTGTCCCCCCGTCCCTCTCCCGGGTGTGCCCCCATCCCGCCCCCGTCCCCCTGTCCCTCTCCCGGGTGTGCCCCCATCCCGCCCCCTTCCCCCCCTCCCTCTCCCGGGTGTGCCCCCATCCCGCCCCCATCCCTCCTCTCCCCTACCCCAGGTGTCCCCCCGTCCCTCTCTCGGGTGTCCCCCCCATCCTGCCCCCACCCCTCCTCTCCCCTACCCCGGGTGTCCCCCCCCGATCCCGCCCCCCTTGACGCCTCTCCCTTCCGCAGGGGCTGAGTTTCCTGGAGCTGAAGGCCCAGCTGCTGCTCTTCTACCTGCAGGACCTGGCGCGGCTGGTGCTGGAGAAGAGCGGGGGCCGGTCCCTGGCGGCCCAGCCGGCCGTGCTGCGCCTGGCGGAGCTGCGCACGGTGGGCGGGGGGCTCCCGGGGTATCTCCAGGAGGGGGGTGGGGTCCAGTGGCTAGAGCGGGGGGCAGGGCTGGGAGCCAGGACTCCTGGGTTCTATCCTGGCTGGGAGGGGAGGGGGGGCTAGTGGTTAGAGCAGAGGGGTCTGGGAGCCAGGACTCCTGGGTTCTATCCCTGGCTCGGGGGAGGGGGAGGAGGGCTAGTGGTTAGAGCAGAGGGGTCTGGGAGCCAGGACTCCTGGGTTCTATCCCTGGCTCGGGGGAGGGGGAGGAGGGCTAGTGGTTAGAGCAGAGGGGTCTGAGAGCCAGGACTCCTGGGTTCTATTCCTGGCTGGGAGGGGAGGGGGGGCTAGTGGTTAGAGCAGAGGGGTCTGGGAGCCAGGACTCCTGGGTTCTATCCCTGGCTCGGGGGGGGGAGGAGGGCTAGTGGTTAGAGCAGAGGGGTCTGAGAGCCTGAACCCCTGGGTGTGGTGAGTGGTTCTTGGGGGGCAGGGTCTCCCCACGTCTGACCCCTCCACCCCCCCCCCCAGGTGTTGGAGAAGATGCGCCCCATTGAGCACAAACTCCGGTACCAGGTTGACAAGCTGGTGAAGGCGGCTGTGACGGGCGCTGTGGGTGAGTTGGGGGCACTGAGGGGGGTGGGCGGGGGTGACCGGGCCCCTGCTGACCATGCCCCCCCCGGGGCGCTCTCGTTGCAGGAGACGACAATCCGCTGAGATTCAAACCAGACCCCGGGAACATGATGAGCAAGGTGAGGGGGAGGGGCAGGACTCCTGGGTTCCATCCCCAGCTCTGGGACAGGAGTGGGGTCTAGTGGTTAGAGTGGGGAGGGGCTGGGAGCCAGGACTCCTGGGTTCTCTCCCCAGCTCTGGGACAGGAGTGGGGTCTAGTGGTTAGAGTGGGGAGGGGCTGGGAGCCAGGACTCCTGGGTTCTCTCCCTAGCTCTGGGACAGGAGTGGGGTCTAGTGGTTAGAGCGGGGAGGGGCTGGGAGCCAGGACTCCTGGGCTCTGTCCTGACTCTGGAAGGAGGAATGGGGTTCCCCACATTCCCCTGGGCTCGGCCTGCGTTGGGGGGCAGGGGGGGCAGCCTTTGATTGACAGGCTGTTTTCTCTCGGGCAGCTGAGTGACGAGGAGGCGGACGGCCCTGAAGGCAAAGCTGCCGGGAAGAAGCCCCTGGGCAAAGGAGGGGACCGGAAATACGTCCCGCCCCGGCTGGTCCCGGTGCATTATGGTACGTGCTGGGAGCCCGGCCCCCTGGGTTCTAGCCCCAGCTTTAGAAAGACAGCGGGGTTTGTATAACCAGCCCCCACGCCCCACCCCAGAGGTGGCTGCGTCTCAGCGCCGGGTGAGGGGTCCCCCTATACTCAGCCCCCGCGTCCCACCCCAGAGGTGGCCGCATCTCAGCACTGGGTGAGGGGTCCCCCTCTACTCAGCCCCCGCGCCCCAGCCCAGAGGTGGCCGCATCTCAGCGCCGGGTGAGGGGTCCCCCTATACGCAGGCCCCGCGCCCCAGCCCAGAGGGGGCCGCGTCTCAGCGCCGGGTGAGGGGTCCCCCTATACTCAGCCCCTGCACCCCACCCCAGAGGTGGCCGCGTCTCAGCGCCGGGTGAGGGGTCCCCCTATACGCAGGCCCCGCGCCCCAGCCCAGAGGGGGCCGCGTCTCAGCGCCGGGTGAGGGGTCCCCCTATACTCAGCCCCTGCACCCCACCCCAGAGGTGGCCGCGTCTCAGCGCTGGGTGAGGGGTCCCCCTATACGCAGCCCCCGCGTCCCACCCCAGAGGTGGCCGCGTCTCAGCGCCGGGTGAGGGGTCCCCCTCTACTCTGCCCCCGCGCCCCACCCCAGAGGGGGCCACATCTCAGCACCGGGTGAGGAGTCCCCCTATACGCAGCCCCCGCGCCCCACCCCAGAGGTGGCCGCGTCTCAGCGCCGGGTGAGGGGTCCCCCTATACGCAGCCCCCGCGCCCCACCCCAGAGGGGGCCGCGTCTCAGCGCCGGGTGAGGGGTCCCCCTATACGCAGCCCCCGCGCCCCACCCCAGAGGGGGCCGCGTCTCAGCGCCGGGTGAGGGGTCCCCCTCTACTCCGCCCCCCCACCCCAGAGGTGGCTGCGTCTCAGCGCCGGGTGAGGGGTCCCCCTATACTCAGCCCCCGCCTCCCACCCCAGAGGTGGCCGCGTCTCAGCGCCGGGTGAGGGGTCCCCCTCTACTCTGCCCCCGCGTCCCACCCCAGAGGTGGCCACGTCTCAGCGCCGGGTGAGGGGTCCCCCTCTACTCTGCCCCCGCGTCCCACCCCAGAGGTGGCCACGTCTCAGCGCCGGGTGAGGGGTCCCCCTCTACTCTGCCCCCGCGTCCCACCCCAGAGGTGGCCGCGTCTCAGCGCCGGGTGAGGGGTCCCCCTATACGCAGCCCCCGCGCCCCACCCCAGAGGTGGCCGCGTCTCTATCTGTCCCCCTTCCTCCCCCCCGTAGATGAGACGGCGGCCGAGCGGGAGAAGAAGGCCCTGGAGCGGGCGAAGAAGCGAGCGCTGAGCAGCTCCGTCATTTGGGAGCTGAAAGAGCAGTTCTCGGAGGCGCCGGAGGAAATCCGCGAGGGGCGCTACCAGCACGCGACCAGGCAGAGCCAGGAGGATGAGCACAGGCGAGTGCGGCTAGTGGTTAGAGCGGGGGGGGGGCTGGGAGCCAGGACTCCTGGGGTCTGTCCCTGGCTCGGGGGGGGGCAGAGGGGAGTGGGGGTGAGCGGTTAGAGCGGGGGGGGAGTGGGGGTGAGCGGTTAGAGCGGGGGAGGGAGTGGGGGTGAGTGGTTAGAGCGGGGGGGGCTGGGAGCCAGGACTCCTGGGGTCTGTCCCTGGCTCGGGGGGGGGGGCCGTGGGCAGTGGGGGCGAGTGGTTAGAGCGGGGGGGGCAGAGAGGAGTGGGGGCGAGTGGTTAGAGCGGGGGGGGCAGAGGGGAGTGGGGGCGAGTGGTTAGAGCGGGGGGGGCAGTGGGGGCGAGTGGTTAGAGCGGGGGGGGGCTGGGAGCCAGGACTCCTGGGTTCTCTCCTGGCTCGGGGGGGGGCAGAGGGCAGTGGGGGGCGAGTGGTCAGAGCGGCCCCGTCGCTGCAGGACGCGCTACGAGGAGGACATGCTGGTGAGGCTGAACGTGAGCCGGCAGGACAAGGCCCGGCGGCGCCGGGTGGCCGCGCTGGGGGCCCAGCTCCACTCCGTGACCCACTTTGGCGACATCAGCGCCCTGAGCGGGGCAGCGCCCCCCACTGGAGAGGTGAGGCGGCAGCGCGGAGCGAGGGGGGGGAGGGGGGGCTGAGCCTCCCCCGCTAATGGTCTCCGTTCCCTGCCAGGCTCTGAGCCCCCAGCGCAAGAGGAGGAAGACGAGTGCGAAGAGGGGAAGGCAGAAGGGTGAGTGGAAGGGGAGCCCCCACCTTGGGGAGCCCCTCCAGAGCCGGGGGGGGGGCGTCCCACATTGAACAGCCCGAGGCGCGGCTAGAACCAGCTGGGAGGCCCGGCACCCGGCTCCGGGAGGGGGGGCTGGTGGTTAGAGCTGGGTGGGGGGCGCACAGGAAGCCAGGACACCGGGGTTCTCTCCCAGCTCCGGGAGGGGAGTGGGGGCTGGTGGTTAGAGCTGGGTGGGGGGCGCACAGGAAGCCAGGACACCGGGGTTCTCTCCCAGCTCCGGGAGGGGAGTGGGGGCTGGTGGTTAGAGTTGGGGGAGGGGGGGGCAGGACGCCAGGGTTCTCTCCCAGCTCCGGGAGGGGAGTGGGGGCTGGGATCTGTCACTCGTCCGCGCTCCCTTATTCGCTTTCCTTTGTAGGTTTCCGGAGGCGATAACGGCGCAATGTTGCCCCCCATGGAGTGACCCCCCCCAGCAACTCTCCCCTGTGCACAGTTTAGCCAATAAAATCGAGCCTCTGAACATGTCTCTTGGTCCAAGTGTCCACTAGGGGGCGCCGTGCCCTGGGGCCCATCCCCAGCCAGTCAATAGGGGGCGCTGGGGCTGTCACAGACGGTGCCCCCTCATGGCCCCGCGTGGTCCGTGGGCGGGGGGCCCTTCCAGTGCGACAGCCCCTCTTGGGGGTGTGACGAAGTGGGACTGTTCGTACTGGGGGCTGGGAGTGCTGGGTGCAGGCCTCTAAGTATCTAGCAAAGCAGAAGGCCGAATGCCTGACACTCTGTCGCCTAGCAACTGATGGCCGGGCCCCTCCCTGCAAAGGTGCATCTAAAGGTGTTGGAGACAAAGGGGTCAGGTGACCTCCTGGCCCGGGAAAGAAGCTGAGCAGAGAGGAGGGGCCGGAGGGGGTTGGGCAGACGGGAGCTGGCTGGGGAAAAGAGGGGAAGCAGAGACAGAGGGCTCTGATCCCCGAGGGGGGCTGTGGGGCGCCTGGGGCCCCACGATGGACCTAACCGGGGGGATCCTGTTATCTGTGCCTGTAAGACCTGTCCTGGACTGTGCTCCTGTCGTCTAAATAAACCTTCTGCTTTACTGGCTGGCTGAGAGTCCTGGGGAATCGCAGGGAGCCCGGGGGTGCAGGGCCTGACTCCCCTACACTCCGTGACAACTGGTGGCAGCGGTGGGATCGACTGCACCCCGTGGACGGCGCTTCCTGCAGTAAGTGACTGGGGAGCAGTAAAACGAAGGGGCGATTCACCCCTGGGAGAGTGTGACCAGAGAGGATTTTGCAGTAACAGGGTCCCCCGGGGAATCACAGCGAGCGATCCCAGGGGCGGAGGAGTCTGCAGCTCGACCCTGGCAGAGAGGGGGTGACCTCAAGGACTGGCACACTAGGGGTCCCCCTGGAACCTGTGGGGAGCGGTGAGCACCCCAGCCTGCAAGCGGCCAGCAGGAAGATGTATGCCAAGCAGCGCAGGTGCGACCTGGTGGAGCTGTGCAAGCTGAGAGGCTGCACAGTGGGAAACTCACCAAGGACCAGCTGATTGCCCAGCTGGAGGAGGAAGATCACAGGAATGAACCGATCCCTGTCTCTGAGGGAAGCAGCCAGGCAGATGGAGCCCAGGTCCCAGTGTCTGGCCCGGCTGGGAGTGGTCAGCCGGCTGCTGAGGGCTCCCCGAGACCCCCCATTCCTATGCCTAGGGGGAGGGGGAGGAGGAGCCCAGCGAGACGGCCTGCGAGCTGCACCAGGTGGATCCTGCGGACAGGCTCCGGGTTCTCACCCCCTTACTGGACCCCAAAGCCGTGGCATTGTACGGCCAGCTGGGAGAGGAGGAGAAAGGGAACTACGACCCATTCAAGCAGGCCCTGCTGCGTGAGTTTGGGCTGACCCCTGAGATGTGCCGGGAGAGGTTCCGGAGTCAGGATAAAACCCCTGAGGTCTCCTATCTGCAACTGGCCGTCCGCATGGAGGGGTACGCCAGCAAGTGGGCCGATGGGGCCCAGACGAAGGGGGACGTGGTTAAACTGCTGGTCCTGGAGCAGCTGTATGAGCGGTGCCCATCTGACCTGAGGCTGTGGTTAAGGGACCAAAAGCCAGAGAACCCGCGACATGCAGGGCGGCTGGTCGATGACTATGTGAAGAGCCGGTTGGGGGGTGGCAGGGAGGAGCCCCAAAGGAACAGGCCCGTCGCGACGCCGAGAGAGTCATCCTGAGACCACCCAAAAGGGGAATCGGGAGAGCCCCCTCCCAAAGGGAACGGCCAGCGCCAGGGACAACCGACCGGTTCGAGGGGACCAACGGGACATGCGCTGCTATCACTGTGGCCAGAGGGGCCACCTCCGGTCCCAGTGCCCCAAACTCCCGGACAAACTGAGCAGACCAACCCCCCACCGGGTCAACTTGGTAGAGACCCAGCCGGATGAGGAGCAGTGTTCGCAGGAAAGTTGCTGGCCACGTACCACCTGCGAAGGAGGGAGGGGGGCCCCGGGTCGACCCCTCCGAGGGGCTGGATGCTCCCAACCCTGAGTTTTGGGTTTACAGGGTGGGCACGGGGCTGCCCCTCCGGAGCGAGTGCCTTGTTCCCCTGGAGGTAGGCGGGAGGGAGGTCACTGGGTACTGGGACACGGGCGCAGAGGTGACGCTGGCCCGGCCCGAGGTGGTGGACCCAGATCGGATGGTGCCTAACACCTACCTGACCCTGAGGGGTGTGATCGGGACCCCATTCAAGGTGCCTGTAGTGAGGGTGCACCTGAAGTGGGGGGACAAGGAGGGCCCCAAGGACGTGGGGGTGCACCCACATTTGCCCACGGAGGTGTTAATGGGGGGGGATCTCGAGGACTGGCCCAGTAACACCCGGGGTGCCCTGGCCGTGAACCGTAGTCAGAGTCGGCACAGGGCTCTGCACCCTGACACCGGGGAAGGCACTCTGCCCGGGGCACCGGACCCTGACCGGGTGGGGAGGGAACGCCCCGGGACAGGGCTTAGAGAGGCTGTGGCCCCAGACCCAGCCGGTGAGAGAGAGCAGATCCCCGCCCCTGCCCCAGCGGCTGAGTACCAGGCCGCGGTGCGGGAAGACCCCTCCTTGCGGAGGATAGGGGACCTGGCCAGCCTCGGGGGGGGACAGACCATGGGACGAGGTGGCCGGAAAAGGTTCCTGTGGGAGAAGGGGCTCCTGTACCGAGAATGGGCTCCCCCAGGGAAGATGGAGTCAGGGGGGATCAGGAGGCAGCTGGTGGTACCCCAGGAGTATCGCCACCAGCTGCTGTGCCGGGCCCATGACATTCCCCCCTCAGGGCACCCGGGAGCCTGGCGTACCCAGCAGAAGCTGCTGCAGAACTATTACTGGCCTGGGGTCTTTGCCCATGTCCGGCAGCACTGCCGCTCCTGTGACTTCTGCCAGAGGGGGAGGAAGGCCCGGGACAGGGGGGAGATGGCTGTAAGGCCCTCGCCCCGCCCCGAGGAGCCTGTCCAGAGGGGGGCCAGGGTCAGAAGGGGGCTCTGAGCCGAGAGAGCCCGAATCACAGCCCCCCAGACTGGAACGTGGGGAGAAGGCCCCAGCCCCGCGTGCACCCCAGGGGTACTGGGGTGGGGAAAGGGCGCGGGTGGCATAAGGCTTCCCCCCTGCAACCTGCAAGTGCCCTCGAGTCCCCCCGACCTACAGGGGGGCAGGAAACTGAAATGACCTGGGGTGACTCTTCCCCCAGAACGGGGGGGACCCTGGGGCCTCTGTGGGAATGTAGGTGGGTTCGAACTTCCCCGGGTCACTGGCTGGAGTGACCCCGCTCAGTTCGGTCTCGAAGGGGGGAGAGGGGTGACGAAGTGGGACTGTTCGTACTGGGGGCTGGGAATGCTAGGCCGAATGCCTGACACTCTGTCTCCTAGCAACTGATGGCCGGGCCCCTCCCTGCAAAGGTGCATCTAAAGGTGTTGGAGACAAAGGGGTCAGGTGACCTCCTGGCCCGGGAAGGAAGCGGAGCAGAGAGGAGGGGCCGGAGCAGACTGGAGCTGGCTGGGGATAGAGGGGAAGCAGGGACCGGGCTCTGATCCCCGAGGGGGGATGTGGGGCTCCCGGGGCCCCAAGATGGACCTAACCGGGGGGATCCGGTTATCTGTGCCGGCAAGACCTGTCCTGGACTGTGCTCCTGTCGTCTGAATAAACCTTCTGCTTTCCTGGCTGGCTGAGAGTCCTGGGGAATCGGCAGGGAGCCCGGGGGTGCAGGGCCTGACTCCCCCACACTCCGTGACAGGGGGCCACTCTCCCTCGGGGTCAGGCCCCCCCACCTCCTGGAGCCGCCCCTCTCTGAACCTCAGCACGTCTGGCTCCGCCGTGGGCCCCCCAGGGAGTCCCCTCGCTCAGGGCCCCCCGGCCTCTGCCCCCGAAGGGGCTGATGCCCCATGGTCTCCAGCCCGGAGCGACTCTCCCCAGCGTAACACAGGTTTATTGAGGGTTGGACCCAGCACAGGAAACTCCCCGGCCTGGCCTCCCCCAGCCCAGCCCAATCCCCCCTCCAGCCCCGAGCCCCCTGCTCCCAGCGGGGCCTCCGATACCCCCGGCCCCAAGCCCCCCCCTGTCCATTGGCTTCTCTCCAGGGAAACGGGCGTAAACCGGGCCTGGGTCTCCTCCCCTCTCAGCCCCCCTCTGGCTGGAACCGGCTGCTCAGGTCACCGGGGCCCATTGTCCCCCCGGCCAAAACCGGCTGCGACTCCTGAGCCGGGTCCCCAGTCGCTGGGGTCTCCATCCCCCAGGCCATGGGCTGGGGTCCCACCGAACTCCTCCCCCCCCTCGTTAAACCAGTGACACCCAGGGAAACTGAGTCCTGCTCCCTCTGCATGCGACCCCCTGGACCACACGGAAAAAACCCACTTCGTCACAGGGGCCCCTCACCCAGCCCGTCACTGGGGGGCGCTGTGCCCTGGGGCCCATCACCCATCCAGTCACTGGGGGGACCTTGCCCAGCCGGTCACTAGGGGGCGCTGTGCCCTGGGGCCCATCACCCATCCAGTCACTGGGGGGACCTTGCCCAGCCGGTCACTAGGGGGCGCCGCGCGGCAGCACAACCTGCTGAGCTCAGGCCAAGGGTCCCCGTCCTCTCCCATTGCTCAGCTAGGGGGCAACCAGAGCCAAGCATGACCCTTGACCCCCCCATACCCCCCAGCTCTTTGCCAGCCCAAACTTCCCTCCCCCCCAGGTGGGGGCTGCCTCAGCCTAGCGTAACTGGGTTGAATTAAGGGGGGGGGCAGCTGTCCACATCCTCCCCCCCGGGGGTCAAAGGGGCGGGTCCCACGGCTGCAGCTTTCCTCTGTGTCCGCCCTTGGGCCGGGGCAGGCATCACGCGGCAGGGAGCCGCCTGCCTCGCTTGCTTGGCCGTGGGCCAGCCCCATAGGGCCCTGCTGTTACAGGCAGGAGCCTTACGCGGGCTGCAGCTGGGGGGCGCTGTGCTGCGCTGCAGAGGGGCCAGTCCAGGCCTAATTCTCCCCCCCCCCGGCGCTAGGGGGCGCTGTGCCCAATCTCCCTCCCCCCAGCGCTAGGGGGCGCTGTGCTGCAGAGTGGCCGGTCTGTGCCCAATCCCCCCTGGCACTAGGGGGCGCTGTGCTGCAGAGGAGCCGGTCTGTGCCCAATCCCCCCCGGCACTAGGGGGCACTGTGCTGCAGAGGGGCCCGTCCGTGCCCAATCCCCCCTGGCACTAGGGGGCGCTGTGCTGCAGAGGGGCCCGTCCGTGCCCAATCCCCCCTGGCACTAGGGGGCACTGTGCTGCAGAGGGGCCCGTCCGTGCCCAATCCCCCCGGCACTAGGGGGCGCTGTGCTGCAGAGGGGCCCGTCCGTGCCCAATCCCCCCGGCACTAGGGGGCGCTGTGCTGCAGAGGGGGCCCGTCCGTGCCCAATCCCCCCGGCACTAGGGGGCGCTGTGCTGCAGAGGGGGCCCGTCCGTGCCCAATCCCCCCCGGCACTAGGGGGCGCTGTGCTGCAGAGGGGCCCGTCCGTGCCCAATCCCCCCGGCACTAGGGGGCGCTGTGCTGCAGAGTGGCCGGTCTGTGCCCAATCCCCCCGGCACTAGGGGGCACTGTGCTGCAGAGGGGCCCGTCCGTGCCCAATCCCCCCTGGCACTAGGGGGCGCTGTGCTGCAGAGGGGCCCGTCCGTGCCCAATCCCCCCGGCACTAGGGGGCGCTGTGCTGCAGAGGGGCCCGTCCGTGCCCAATCCCCCCCGGCACTAGGGGGCGCTGTGCTGCAGAGGGGCCCGTCCGTGCCCAATCCCCCCGGCACTAGGGGGCGCTGTGCTGCAGAGGGGCCCGTCCGTGCCCAATCCCCCCGGCACTAGGGGGCGCTGTGCTGCAGAGGGGGCCCGTCCGTGCCCAATCCCCCCGGCACTAGGGGGCGCTGTGCTGCAGAGGGGGCCCGTCCGTGCCCAATCCCCCCGGCACTAGGGGGCGCTGTGCTGCAGAGGGGGCCCGTCCGTGCCCAATCCCCCCGGCACTAGGGGGCGCTGTGCTGCAGAGGGGCCGGTCCGGGCCCAATCCCCCCCGGCACTAGGGGGCGCTGTGCTGCAGAGGGGCCCGTCCGTGCCCAATCCCCCCCGGCACTAGGGGGCGCTGTGCTGCAGAGGGGCCCGTCCGTGCCCAATCCCCCCCGGCACTAGGGGGCGCTGTGCTGCAGAGGGGCCGGTCCGTGCCCAATCCCCCCGGCACTAGGGGGCGCTGTGCTGTGGACGGGGCCCGTCCGTGCCCACTCCCCCCGGCACTAGGGGGCGCTGTGCTGCAGAGGGGCCCGTCCGTGCCCAATCCCCCCGGCACTAGGGGGCGCTGTGCTGCAGAGGGGCCCGTCCGTGCCCAATCCCCCCTGGCACTAGGGGGCGCTGTGCTGCAGAGTGGCCGGTCCGTGCCCAATCCCCCCGGCACTAGGGGGCGCTGTGCTGCAGAGGGGCCCGTCCGTGCCCAATCCCCCCTGGCACTAGGGGGCGCTGTGCTGCAGAGGGGGCCGTCCGTGCCCAATCCCCCCTGGCACTAGGGGGCGCTGTGCTGCAGAGGGGCCGGTCCGTGCCCAATCCCCCCGGCACTAGGGGGCGCTGTGCTGCAGAGGGGCCCGTCCGTGCCCAATCCCCCCGGCACTAGGGGGCGCTGTGCTGCAGAGGGGCCCGTCCGTGCCCAATCCCCCCGGCACTAGGGGGCGCTGTGCTGCAGAGGGGCCCGTCCGTGCCCAATCCCCCCGGCAATAGGGGGCGCTGTGCTGCAGAGGGGGCCCGTCCGTGCCCAATCCCCCCGGCACTAGGGGGCGCTGTGCTGCAGAGGGGGCCCGTCCGTGCCCAATCCCCCCCCGGCACGAGGGGGCGCTGTGCTGCAGAGGGGCCGGTCCGTGCCCAATCCCCCCGGCACTAGGGGGCGCTGTGCTGCAGAGGGGCCGGTCCGTGCCCAATCCCCCCGGCACTAGGGGGCGCTGTGCTGCAGAGGGGCCGGTCCGTGCCCAATCCCCCCAGCACTAGGGGGCGCTGTGCTGCAGAGGGGGCCCGTCCGTGCCCAATCCCCCCTGGCACTAGGGGGCGCTGTGCTGCAGAGGGGGCCCGTCCGTGCCCAATCCCCCCGGCACTAGGGGGCGCTGTGCTGCAGAGGGGCCCGTCCGTGCCCAATCCCCCCGGCACTAGGGGGCGCTGTGCTGCAGAGGGGGCCCGTCCATGCCCAATCCCCCCCCGGCTCTAGGGTGCCCCATTTCGCTCTCCGGCCCCCCCGCCAGTTCCATCACTGGGGAGGGGCCCCGTTTCTCCAGCGTCTCAGGTCCGGCCGCGTCGTCGCCCTGGGGGGGCGGCTCCGGGTCCCCGGCCAGCACCCCCGCCCGCAGCAGCGCCTGGTAGTGCCGGGGGCGATGCCGCTGGAGGTAGACGCTCATCTTGCCGGGCACGCGGGTGGCACCGTCCTGCCCTGGGAGGGGAGAGAAGCCCTGGTCAGCGGGGGCGCCCCTGCTCCCCCCCTCCCCGCGCTGGTGCCCGCGGCGCTGCTCACCCAGTGCCCGCCGGAGCTGCAGCACCTCCTCCAGCGCCGCCGGCACCTCCTCCTGGGCCGCCACCAGGGCCTCCACCTCGGCCACGGCGTAGCCGAAATCCGCCTGGTCCAGGTCCACGCGCAGGCCCCCCAGCCGGTAGCTGCGGCGCCGGGTCCCGAAGCTGGCGAACTCCTGCAGGCCCAGGCCAGCCACAGCGCCGGGCACCTGGTCCCAGGCGGGCGCGGGGGCCACGCCCAGCACCCCGCACAGCCGGCCCACGATGGCGCGGGGGCTCGTCAGCTCCTGGTAGGTGGTGGCCACGGCGGGAGGCTCCTGGGCCGCGGCCTCCGGGACGCCGCCGGTGCCCCCCGCGGGCGGCTGCGGGGCCAGGGCGGCTCCTCCGGGGGGCAGCGGGGGGCATTTGAGCTCCCAGCCGGCCCCCTGGCGGAGCCGCAGCCAGTGGTCGGCCCGCGTGAGGCGCAGGTCGGGGGTGTCGTAGTAGAGGTCGCGGAAGGACGAGCTCCCGGCCAGGGCCGCCCCCAGCGCCGCCAGCCTGGCCTCCGTGTCCGGCCCGGCTGTGAACTTCGCCTCCACCTCGATGCTGCCCCACGGCATGGCGCCCCCCTGGGGGCAGGAGAGGGGGAGTGAGCCGCCGAGCGCCCCCCCGGTCACGGCCCCCCGCCGCCCCCCCGCTCCCTGCCCCACAGGACAGCCCCCACCCAGCCCCACGGTGCCCCAGCCAACTCCCTGCCCCACAGCACCCTCCACCCAGCCCCACGGTGCCCCAGCCCAGCTCCCTGCTCCACATGACACCCCCCACCCAGCCCCACGGTGCTCCAGCCAACTCCCTGCCCCACAGCACCCCCCACCCAGCCCCACGGTGCCCCAGCCAACTCCCTGCCCCACAGCACCCTTCACCCAGCCCCACGGTGCCCCAGCCAACTCCCTGCCCCACAGCACCCTCCACCCAGCCCCATGGTGCCCCAGCCCAACTCCCTGCCCCACAGCACCCTCCACCCAGCCCCACGGTGCCCCAGCCCAGCTCCCTGCTCCACATGACACCCCCCACCCAGCCCCACGGTGCCCCAGCCAACTCCCTGCCCCACAGCACCCTCCACCCAGCCCCACGGTGCCCCAGCCAACTCCCTGCCCCACAGCACCCTCCACCCAGCCCCATGGTGCCCCAGCCAACTCCCTGCCCCACAGCACCCTTCACCCAGCCCCACGGTGCCCCAGCCCAGCTCCCTGCTCCACATGACACCCCCCACCCAGCCCCACGGTGCCCCAGCCAACTCCCTGCCCCACAGCACCCTCCACCCAGCCCCACGGTGCCCCAGCCAACTCCCTGCCCCACAGCACCCTCCACCCAGCCCCACGGTGCCCCAGCCCAGCTCCCTGCCCCACATGACACCCCCCACCCAGCCCCACGGTGCCCCAGTCCAGCTCCCTGCCCCACATGACACCCCCCACCCAGCCCCACGGTGCCCCAGCCCAGCTCCCTGCCCCACATTACACCCCCCACCCAGCCCCACGGTGCCCCAGCCCAGCTCCCTGCCCCACATGACACCCCCCACCCAGCCCCACGGTGCTCCAGCCAACTCCCTGCCCCACAGCACCCCCCACCCAGCCCCACGGTGCCCCAGCCAACTCCCTGCCCCACAGCACCCCCCACCCAGCCCCACGGTGCCCCAGCCCAGCTCCCTGCCCCACATGACACCCCCCACCCAGCCCCACGGTGCCCCAGCCCAGCTCCCTGCACCACATGACACCCCCCACCCAGCCCCACGGTGCCCCAGCCCAGCTCCCTGCTCCACATGAAACCCCCCACGCAGCCCCACGGTGCTCCAGCCAACTCCCTGCCCCACAGCACCCCCCACCCAGCCCCACGGTGCCCCAGCCAACTCCCTGCCCCACAGCACCCTCCATCCAGCCCCACGGTGCCCCAGCCAACTCCCTGCCCCACAGCACCCTCCACCCAGCCCCACGGTGCCCCAGCCAACTCCCTGCCCCACAGCACCCTCCACCCAGCCCCACGGTGCCCAAGCCCAGCTCCCTGCTCACGTGACAGCCCCCACCCAGCTCCCTGGCCCACGGCACCTCCCATCCAGTCCCACTCCCTGCCCCACAGCACCCCAGCCCAGCCCCCTGCCCCACATGACAGCCCCCACCCAGCCCCACAGCCCCCCAGCCAACTCCCTGCCCACGTGACAGCCCCCACCCAGCCCCACGGTGCCGCAGCCCAGCTCTCTGCCCCACGGCACCTCCCATCCAGTCCCACTCCCTGCCCCACGGGACACCCCCCACCCAGCCAACTCCCTGCCCCACATGGCAGCCCCATAGCACCATGTACTTCACCCACCCCACTCCCGACACCACGTGCACCTCGCCCCGGCCCCGGCCCGCTCCCTGCTGGGTCTCAGCTGCCGGCGCGGCCAGGGGCCAGGGGGCGGGGCGGGAGTTTTCTCTTTGGAGAATGAATTTGCTTCGTTACGCGAGACTGGTGGGGAGCGGGGCATGCTGGGCGTTGTAGTTCCAGGGGAGCTGGGCATGCTGGGAGCTGTAGTTCTGTGGGGAGCGGGGCATTCAGGGAGCTGTAGTTCTATGGGGAGCGGGGCATTCTGGGAGCTGTAGTTCCAGGAGATCAGGGCATTCAGGGAGCTGTAGTGCCAAAGGGAGCAGGGTTTTCTGGGAGCTGTAGTGCCAGAGGGCGCAGGGCATTCTGGGAGCTGTAGTTCCAGGGGAGCGGGGCCTTCTGGGAGCTGTAGTGCCAGAGGGAGCAGGGCATTCTGGGAGCTGTAGTTCCAGACGACTAAGGGATTGGGAAAACTGGTGTCTTTGGCCTCTATCTCTGTCTCACTCCCCCGCCCCGGCAACTGCGTCTGTCTCGCTTTTTTGCTCCTAGTTGCTATGGTGACCGGAAAGCTGCAATTAGGAGCAGCAGGATGGGGGGTCCTTAATGAGGAGATGGGGTTAACCCCTTGTGCACCAGGAGGCAGGGACTCCTGGGTTCTCTCCCTGGCTCTGGGAGGGGAGTGGGGGTCTAGTGATTAGAGCAGGGGGTCTGGGGAGCCAGGACTCCTGGGTTCTCTCCCTGGCTCTGGGATGAGAGTGGGGGCCAGTGGTCAGGTGGGGGGGCAGGGACTATTTGGCAGGCACACAGCTGATTATTGCTGTTCTCTCTCCTTCTGACAGCGCCACTGGCCGCGCAGAGGCAGCCGGGGGGAGATGCAGGGTGAAGAAGGCAGGGGGGGTGATTATGAGGGAAAGGCTGTGGGGCGGAGGGGAGATGGGGAGGTTGTAGGGGGCATGAGTGAAGGGCTGTGGGATCAGGGGATGAGGTGTGGGGGAGATCTAGGGGGAAGGGATGTGGGTCTAGGGTGTATGGAAGGCGGAGTGGGGGAGGTTCGCGGCTACGGGTGTGGGGGGCAGGGGAATGGGTGGGGTTAGCAGGGGCTGGAGGATCAGGGTGGGGTGAGGTGAGGGAGAGGGGATGGGGGAGGGGGCACAGAGACCCCTGCCACTCTCCCCAACCCCCAGCTGTCACCCCAAGGCAGGGTGAAGTTCAAGGGTGCCCTGTCCAGACAGGCCGACTGGCCCCAAGCTCCCTGCCCTGCCCCGGGCTGGGCCGGGAGTGGGGTGAACCCCCTGAGCTGCCCCGTGCCTCAGTTTCCCCACGTGTAACGTGGAGTATAGCCCTGCCCTCCCTTGAAAGCGGGTCGGGAGGGGAAAGCTTGGGGGGGGCCTGGGGTACTGTGGGAATGGGTTGGGGGGCCTGGCCGGCTCAGAGGGGCGGGGCACGGGGTCTTTTGCCTCTAGGGGCCGCTGTGGGGCAGTGGGGGGGCAGTGCACCTGCTGGGGGGGGTCAGACACTCCCAGCCCATCCCCCGGCTCCCCCCTCCACACACTTTTGTCCTTCCCAGGGTGCAGAGGCGGGAGGGGGGAGCCTGCGGGGGGGCCCGAGAGACGGGGGGGGAGAGCCTGCGGGGGGGCGAGAGACTACATTTCCCATCATGCTCAGCTGCACCTGCTCCCTGCCGCCCCCCCGCCGGGGTGCTGGAGGGCGGGGGGGGGAGGGAAATTGATTATTCCATTGTGTGGCGCGGCTGCCGGCAGCTCCGGAGCGAGGGAGCGGAGCAAGGCGGGCGCGGAGCAGTGTAAATCAATGGGAAAGCCCCGGCGGCGCCCCGATCGATCCGCGGGCCGGGCCTGAGCCAGGGGGAGGCGCTGGAGGAGGGGAGCGGCCGGAGCCCAGCTCCCCCCCCACCCCCACCCCCGGCGGAGCCCCCTCTTCCAGCGAGCAGAGTAAGTGGGATCGATTTCCCATCGCTTCACTCCGGCTGGCAGCGTGTGAACGGGCGGGGGGGGAGAGAGGAGAGGGAAGGAGACAGAGGAGAGGGGGAGGGGATGGAGAGAGGGAAGGAGACAGAGAGAGATGGAGGGGGAAGGAGACAGGAGGACAGGGAGGAAGGAGACGGGGAATGGGACAGGGAGAATGGGGGGGGGAAGGAGACAGAGGGATGGAGATGGGATGCGGGGGGGGGGAGACAGACAGGGATGGAGGTGGGGAAGGAGACCGGGGAGGACAGGGAGGAAGGAGAGAGGGAATGTGTAGGGGAGGGGAAGGAGAGAGGGAAGGAGACAGAGAGGGATGGAGGGGGCATCCAGAGGGGGAAGGAGACCGAGGAGGACAGGGAGGAAGGAGAGGGGGAATGGGACAGGGGGAATGGAGGGGAGGGGAGGGGAAGAGAGCGATGAAGGGGGGATGGACGAAGAGGAGGAGAGAGGACTGAGACAGGAAGATGGAGGAGTGTGTGAGGATGGATGGGAAGGTGGGATGGGAGGAGGGATGGAGGAGATGTGGAGATGGAGGGATGGGAGGAGGGGTGTGGAGTGGGAGGAGGGAGGGGGGGTGGGAGGATGGAAGGAGGGGTGGAGGTGAGGGGCATGGAGGGATGGATGGAAGGAGGGTGGATGTGGCATGGAAGGAGGGATGCGGACTGGGAGGAGGGAAGGTTGGGGGGTTGGAAGGAGGGATGGAGGAGTGGGGGATGGAGGGATGGATGGAAGGAGGGGTGGATGTGGCATGGAAGGAGGGGTGGAGGGGATGTGGAGATGGAGGGGTGGGAGGATGGAAGGAGGGATGGAGGAGTGGGGGATGGAGGGATGGATGGAAGGAGGGGTGGAGGAGTGGGGGATGGAGGGATGGATGGAAGGAGGGGTGGAGGAGATGTGGAGATGGAGGGATGGGAGGAGGGGTGTGGAGTGGGAGGAGGGAGGGGGGGTGGGAGGATGGAAGGAGGGGTGGATGGAAGGAGCGATGGAGGGGATGGAAGGATGGATGGAGGGAGGGGTGGATTGGGCATGGAGGGGTGGGTGGATGGAAGGATGGTGGGGATGTGGAGATGGAGGGGTGAAGGGTGGGAGGATGGAGGGAGGGTGGATGGGGCATGGAGGGGTGGGAGGATGGAAGGAGGGATGGAGGACGGGTGTGCAGATGCAGGGATGGAGGAGTGGGGGATGGAGGGATGGATGGAAGGAGGGGTGGGGGATGGAAGGATGGATGGAGGAGTGGGGGATGGAGGTATGGATGGAAGGAGGGGTGGAGGAGTGGGGGATGGAGGGATGGATGGAAGGAGGGGTGGAGGAGTGGGGGATGGAGGGATGGATGGAAGGAGGGGTGGAGGAGTGGGGGATGGAGGGATGGATGGAAGGAGGGTGGATGTGGCAGGGAAGGAGGGATGGGGAATGGGAGGACAGAAGGATGGGTGGATGGAAGGAGGGATGGAGGAGTGGGGGATGGAGGGATGGATGGAAGGAGGGGTGGGGGATGGAAGGATGGATGGAGGAGTGGGGGATGGAGGTATGGATGGAAGGAGGGGTGGAGGAGTGGGGGATGGAGGGATGGATGGAAGGAGGGGTGGAGGAGTGGGGGATGGAGGGATGGATGGAAGGAGGGGTGGAGGAGTGGGGGATGGAGGGATGGATGGAAGGAGGGTGGATGTGGCATGGAAGGAGGGATGGGGAATGGGAGGACAGAAGGATGGGTGGATGGAAGGAGGGATAGAGGAGTGGGGGATGGAGGGATGGATGGAAGGAGGGGTGGGGGATGGAAGGATGGATGGAAGGAGGGGTGGGGGATGGAAGGATGGATGGAAGGAGGGGTGGAGGAGTGGGGGATGGAGGGATGGATGGAAGGAGGGGTGGAGGAGTGGGGGATGGAGGTATGGATGGAAGGAGGGGTGGAGGAGTGGGGGATGGAGGGATGGATGGAAGGAGGGGTGGAGGAGTGGGGGATGGAGGGATGGATGGAAGGAGGGGTGGAGGAGTGGGGGATGGATGGATGGATGGAAGGAGGGTGGATGTGGCATGGAAGGAGGGATGGGGAATGGGAGGACAGAAGGATGGGTGGATGGAAGGAGGGATAGAGGAGTGGGGGATGGAGGGATGGATGGAAGGAGGGGTGGGGGATGGAGGGATGGATGGAAGGAGGGATGGAGGAGTGGGGGATGGAGGGATGGATGGAAGGAGGGATGGAGGAGTGGGGGATGGAGGGATGGATGGAAGGAGGGGTGGAGGAGTGGGGGATGGAGGGATGGATGGAAGGAGGGATGGAGGAGTGGGGGATGGAGGGATGGATGGAAGGAGAGGTGGATGTGGCATGGAAGGAGGGGTGGAGGGGATGTGGAGATGGAGGGGTGAAGGGTGGGAGGATGGAGGGAGGGTGGATGGGGCATGGAGGGGTGGGAGGATGGAAGGAGGGATGGAGGGGTGGGGGATGGAGGGATGGATGGAAGGAGGGATGGAGGAGTGGGGGATGGAGGGATGGATGGAAGGAGGGATGGAGGAGTGGGGGATGGAGGGATGGATGGAAGGAGGGATGGAGGAGTGGGGGATGGAGGGATGGATGGAAGGAGGGGTGGAGGAGTGGGGGATGGAGGGATGGATGGAAGGAGGGGTGGAGGAGTGGGGGATGGAGGGATGGATGGAAGGAGGGATGGAGGAGTGGGGGATGGATGGAAGGAGGGTGGATGTGGCATGGAAGGAGGGGTGGAGGGGATGTGGAGATGGAGGGTGGGAGGATGGATGGAAGGAGGAATGGGAGAAGGTGTGGGGGGGTGAGGGCCAGGCCCAGATGGGGGGGTTGTCTGCTGGGGGTCCCGGTATTGGGTCCCCCTCCCGCAGCAGGGCCCCCTTGTTTGGCTCCAGACACCCACTCCTGCCAGAGGTGGGGGATGGGGGTGGGTAGCAACGTGGGGAGGTGGGGGGGGAGATGGGGCAGGGGATGTGGAGGGTGGGGAAGGGGAGTGGGGGCGGGGAAAGGAGGAATGGGGGGTTGCGAGAACCCCCCTCCATGCCCCCCAACGCCCTCCATGGGTGGGGGGAGCAATGGGGGGAGGAGCTGGCCCCCCAAACACACTGCCCCAGGGAGCTCCCCCTCCTTTCTCTCCTTCCCTCCATCTGGGCTGGGGACCGGGGGGCAGAGACGGAGAGAGCCAGGCTGGCAGAGGGATGGAGGGAAGGAAGGAGCCGCGCCGGCGGAGGGATGGAGGGAAGGAAGGAGCCGCGCCGGCGGAGGGATGGAGGGATGGAGGGAAGGAAGGAGCCGCGCCGGCGGAGGGATGGAGGGATGGAGGGAAGGAAGGAGCCGCGCCGGCAGAGGAGTGGAGGGATGGAGGGAAGGAAGGAGCCGCGCTGGCGGAGGGATGGAGGGATGGAGGGAAGGAAGGAGCCGCGCCGGTGGAGGGATGGAGGGAAGGAAGGAGCCACGCCGGCGGAGGGATGGAGGGATGGAGGGAAGGAAGGAGCCGCGCCGGTGGAGGGATGGAGGGAAGGAAGGAGCCGCGCCGGCGGAGGGATGGAGGGATGGAGGGAAGGAAGGAGCCGCCGGCGGAGGGATGGAGGGAAGGAAGGAGCCGCGCCGGTGGAGGGGTGGAGGGAAGGAAGGAGCCGCGCCGGCGGAGGGATGGAGGGATGGAGGGAAGGAAGGAGCCGCCGGCGGAGGGATGGAGGGAAGGAAGGAGCTGCGCCAGCGGAGGGATGGAGGGAAGGAGGGAAGGAAGGAGCCCCGCCGGCGGAGGGATGGAGGGAAGGAGGGAAGGAAGGAGCCGCCGGCGGAGGGATGGAGGGAAGGAAGGAGCCGCGCCGGCGGAGGGATGGAGGGATGGAGGGAAGGAAGGAGCCGCGCCGGCGGAGGGATGGAGGGAAGGAGGGAAGGAAGGAGCCACGCCGGCGGAGGGATGGAGGGAAGGAGGGAAGGAAGGAGCCGCGCCGGCGGAGGGATGGAGGGATGGAGGGAAGGAAGGAGCCGCGCCGGCGGAGGGATGGAGGGAAGGAAGGAGCCGCGCCGGCGGAGGGATGGAGGGATGGAGGGATGGAAGGAGCCGCGCCGGCGGAGGGATGGAGGGAAGGAAGGAGCCGCGCCGGCGGAGGGGTGGAGGGATGGAGGGAAGGAAGGAGCCGCGCCGGCGGAGGGATAGAGGGAAGGAAGGAGCCGCGCCGGCAGAGGAGTGGAGGGATTGAGGGAAGGAAGGAGCTGCGCCGGCGGAGGGATGGAGGGATGGAGGGAAGGAAGGAGCCGCGCCGGCGGAGGGATGGAGGGAAGGAAGGAGCCGCGCCGGCAGAGGAGTGGAGGGATGGAGGGAAGGAAGGAGCCGCGCCGGCGGAGGGATGGAGGGAAGGAAGGAGCCGCGCCGGCGGAGGGATGGAGGGAAGGAAGGAGCCGCGCCGGCGGAGGGATGGAGGGATGGAAGGAGCCGCGCCGGCGGAGGGATGGAGGGATGGAGGGAAGGAAGGAGCCGCGCCGGCGGAGGGATGGAGGGATGGAGGGAAGGAAGGAGCCGCGCCGGCGGAGGGATGGAGGGATGGAGGGAAGGAAGGAGCCGCGCCGGCGGAGGGGTGGAGGGATGGAGGGAAGGAAGGAGCCGCCGGCGGAGGGATGGAGGGAAGGAAGGAGCCGCGCCGGTGGAGGGATGGAGGGAAGGAAGGAGCCGCCGGCGGAGGGATGGAGGGATGGAGGGAAGGAAGGAGCCGCGCCGGCGGAGGGGTGGAGGGATGGAGGGAAGGAAGGAGCCGCGCCGGCGGAGGGATGGAGGGATGGAGGGAAGGAAGGAGCCGCGCCGGCGGAGGGATGGAGGGAAGGAAGGAGCCGCGCCGGCGGAGGGATGGAGGGATGGAGGGAAGGAAGGAGCCGCCGGCGGAGGGATGGAGGGAAGGAAGGAGCCGCGCCGGCGGAGGGATGGAGGGAAGGAAGGAGCCGCGCCGGCGGAGGGATGGAGGGATGGAAGGAGCCGCGCCGGCGGAGGGCGGGAGGGATGGAGGGAAGGAAGGAGCCGCGCCGGCGGAGGGGTGGAGGGATAGAAGGAGCCGCGCCGGCGGAGGGATGGAGGGATGGAGGGAAGGAAGGAGCCGCGCCGGCGGAGGGATGGAGGGATGGAAGGAGCCACGCCGGCGGAGGGATGGAGGGATGGAGGGAAGGAAGGAGCCGCGCCGGCGGAGGGATGGAGGGATGGAAGGAGCCGCGCCGGCGGAGGGGTGGAAGTCGGAGTGTATCAAGGAAGCTCATATATCCGTGCGGGCGACAGCTCCGTGCCCTGGCTGGCTCAGCCCATCGATTTTACAATCCTTCTTCCTCCGTCACCTGCTTCTTCGCTCCCTCGCTCCCCCCTTCCCCCACAGCGCGGGACACGGCAGCTAAGCCCTTACCTCCAAAGTCCCACACAACGCAACGATAAAACACAGCCAACCGACAGGCCACACAAAAACACACCCTCGCAAAACACAACCTGCCAGAGGGACGCTGCACACAAACACACAACCAGGCCGCACAACAGGCAAATGAAGCAACAACTGAAAACACCACATCTCTCAAAATGAAGCCAAACACAACATGACAGATGTAACACAGAGTCATACCAACCCCACCAAGGTTTCACAAAACACCCCGTCCAAATGATGACACAACCCCCCAGAAATCAAACACCAAAAAGCACAACCAAGCAACAACACACAAAATACAAATCACACAACCTCAGAGAACCCACAATACAACCAGAAACATACAAAACCCTCACAACACAAACCCACAGAACAACAATGCACAAAGCCCCAAACCCAACCCCACAAAAACTCCACCGCCAAGATACAAAATACAAAACCCACAACACCCTCCACCAAAAACACAACCAACCGACACAAAATCCAACCAATAACACACACTATACAAACCACAAAGGACAACCAGCCAACAATAAGCAAAATCCACAAGAAACGCAGACCACAACCAACAACACACACAAACCCAACCTTCACCAAAAGTACACAACAGACACCCAGAAAACCAGTCACAACAAAGTAGAAACATCATCTAATACAACCCAACAAACATATGATTTCAACACAAACCCTAAAGTCACCCACACACCCTAACTGCACACTACACCACAACAGAAACCCACAACCGGAGAACAAATACAACAACACAAAACCCACCTGACACACTCTCCAAATGGAAACAACATCACAGCACATAACACAACCCTCCTGCAACAACACAACCACCACCACATACCCCTCCCATTCCTTGCTACAGTAACACAACCCACCCCACCAACGCACCACTGTCTTTTTTTCTCTCTCTCTCTCTCACACACACACACACATACACACACACACAATCCACTCCCACAGCCAGATACAACCACACAATCCCCAGTAACATAACACTTGCTGTCAGCCACACACACACCCCGACACTGAATAATGTACACACAACCACCAACATCCAGATGCACACAACTCACATGCCCCCCCCATCACACACGCCATATACATATAGGTACAAACCAAAACACACAACACCGTCACAACACCACAACATACACACAAGCATCTCACAGTAATACACAGGAACACACACAACATCTCACACAAATACACAACATGCACGTCAACACACAAGCAGCCCTCCACCCTCCCAAAAGTTGGGTCACTCAACTGCGACTACACAAATGCAACCCACTGAGCCACACAACGCAGCACACACAGAGACAGAGTTCCCTGCACAACCCCATTCTGTAACACCCCACAAACATCCCCACAGAGGCAGTGGGGATACACACAGAGTAGCACAAGGACACACTCGGCACAAACATGACAGGCACATATGTGTGCAGTCGACACACAGCAGGT